>NC_133201.1:18968797-19048797 GCF_958299795.1 Porites lutea
CCTTAAAAGGATAAGTTTAGAGAATTTGATAAAAGATCAAAGCATTTTCTCTTAGGTGATAATTTTATTAATTCTAAGAACCTAATCTCTTGACCTTGTATCAGGGGATATTGTGAGTCAGGAGAAGATTGATGTTGGTCACCATTGGGACTTAAAGGGTTAAACCAAGTAAAAAGGAATAATTTGTTTTTTGCTTGTTTAATTTGTTCGTATGTTTGGCCTTTCCTATGCTTAAAAATGTGAATCATTGTTTCACGTTTGTTTTAAATTCACTACTGAAATGAATTGCTTTGAATGAGTTGCATTTTCCATTTTGGCCCGCTTTTACCTCCGGTTCTTTCATTTAAACCGCTAATTTGTAACACGGTTGACTTTTTTATATGACATAAATATCCAGAAAAACATAGAACAAACAATTTTGTCGTCATTTTGACCTTAACATGCTAAATTTCGTGTACTTTCGGTTAGGTGATATTTACTTCCGGTCAAAATTGCGGCCATTTTAGTAGTAACTCCAAAAGCCGGTTTAACAGGAAAAATTTGCAATGGCACCACATCACATATTAATAGCCACGATTAGTTTATATAATAAACAATTTCATCGTTATTTTGGCTTAAAAAATGCTTAATTTTGTGTACTTTCGGTTAGATGATATTTACTTCCGGTCAAAATGGCGGCCAGTTTAATGTTCACTCCAAAAACCAGTTTGACAGGAAAAATTTGCGATGGCACCATATCACATATTAATAGTCATAATTAGTTCTGTCATTCCTGAAAATTTGGTGCTTTTAACAAAAAGTGAACAATCCGGCCCCAAATCTGCACATATCCGCCCCACTATTACTCTTGATGCAAATTTTAATAGGGCAATAACTTTACAGTGTTAATTTTTATATTTAGAATTTGATTGAATTGCTTAATCGAATTGATGCAAGGAGCGTTTAAAAACTTAATGTTTATTCTTGCGCAGCATATTGTGGACCAATCACCGCACGTCTCTTGTCAGGCAGTTTAAACAGTACCTAACATTTAACATTTTCTTTAGCAGACTCGCCTGAATTTCCCGTAGATATACAGTCGACTCTCGCCTTGCGGACACCTCGCTAATACGGACACCCCGCGAAGGCGGACAAGAGCCAGCCCCCCCGGAGAAACACATAAAGAAATGACTGAAACAAACTCTCGCTATTACGGAAATGCGGACACTTTCCTGCCCCTAAGCACATTTCACTTGTTTTTTCTCTCGCTATAGCGGACACTTGAGTACTTCGTCAAAAATCCTCACTCGCGTAACATAAAGAATAAATCGACGTTACAATAAAGGAAAAAATGACAAAAAGTACCATCGACCGTTTCTTCGTAAAAGAGTAAACAAATGACTCCTGTACAGCATTTTAGGCAGAAAAGACATTGCCATTAAAGCTTACAAACATTTTGCGTTATTTTAACACTCTACTGTAAAAGTCGTTGAACAGGTTTCTGTTATGTGTTAACTGTGCAGCATTTCTGCGATAAAAGAGCTGCCAAAAACAATAAAAAACAATATATATGACAGCAAGTTAATATTTTAGCCATTCACGTTATACTGGAGGAGTTTCCGTTTGGTTTTTTTAAGCCCTTTCTTATGTATCCCTTGTCATTGCAGGAGCTTGGAAATGATAATACAGCATATTTCGTTCAATTTACAATCTTATTATCTTTAATCCTTTATGGTCCATAGTAAAAAGAGGTAAAGAATTGTCGAAACTACAATGCTTCTGGGACTTTTACATATTATTTCATAAGTTAAAGAGCAAACAATTTTTTCTCTCGTACCCCGCTATTACGGACACAAAATCTTCCCCCCGAGGGGGTCCGCAATAACGGGAGTCGACTGTACTTTGCCTTCTGGAAGCTTTACTTGAAACATTTAATTAAACGTGGACAAGATTATATTAAACAACTTAAATAATATCGATTGAAGCCAGAAGACTTCATTTCGAAGAAAGTTTCTAATGTGTCGTCGGCCTAGTTTTTGTTAACTTCGCAATGGAGAAATTTATGTACGATACAGTCAGGTGGCTGATAGAGAGAGAGAGAGAGAGAGAGAGAGAGAGAGAGAGAGAGAGAGAGAGAGAGAGAGGATCGATCGGAATTGCCAAAAATGTTTCCCGTTTTGCAATAATTGTTGTTCCTCTGACGCTCAGCATGCCACCTGCACAAAGATACTGGCCAAAAACCACCGAAGGCTACGCTGTGGCTCCTGTTCAATACTACATCATAATACTGCTGCCAAGTTAAACCGACAAAATTTAAACGGCAATTTCAATCCATAATAACAACTTGGATCTGCCCACGATGCGTTACAAAATCGTTATTGGCGGAATTAACGATGGCAGGCATTGGGAATACTATAGTTGCAAATCTCTTTTCCTAGACGAAGGAGAGGTAAAAGTCAGAATGTATGGTGAGGAGTTTGATTCAAGTCAATTATCCGAACTGGCTGCCTCGGAATTACCAGATTGCGAAGGGATTGTTGTAGACTGCCTGCCCTGGCTTAACAGCCTCATAACTCAAAATTCTAGTTTGCGAGGTTGTGTTTTTCCCCCCATCGATTAGGACAAATTGTGTGCGGTTTGTAAGGTACGAGTGAAACCAGTCATAAGAGCAGTACCACAAATTGAGAACCTAGAGTCAAGTCTTTTAAGCAGAATGTCGTGGTCTATATCATCCTGATTTGTAATAAGCAACAGGATGTGTAATATCAACCCGATTGGCAATAAAAATCAACGTGATATGTAATAACAACAGGATTTGTAATCAGTTTGTAATATATTGTAAAATAACTAACTGGATTGTGACTAACTTTCAACCAGATTTGTAAACATTCTTACCCGGATTTCTCATAACCTAGTACTTTTAACAGGATTTGTAATAACGCTGCGAAAGGTGAGTCACTTATTTTTATACCGTCTTGATGTGCTTAGTACTCATGTTGCTCAGTTTCCCTGACGTAAGAACTACTTTCTTGTTCGATGGCCTTTCAAAGTCTAAAATACAGTGGACAGCAGATAGAGTGTTTCGAGATAACCGGGTCGTTGACTGATAAATTAAAAGCGGTGTTTTCTTCAGATCTGGTCAATAAAATCCAGAAGGTTATTACTTTTGTGAATTGGGATGTTGACATTTAAGGCGTGTAGATTGAAACAACTTAATACATCCAGACATTGATAGGCGTTGCCTTCTGAAGGATCGTTAACATGAAAATTCAAGTCGCCGGCGAGGGGGAGTTTACCAGAGGCAGATACTAGTGACTCAAGTAACATGGAAAATTCATCGAAAAATAAAGCATATGTGAGACCATTCTTGACTGAGATTGGCGGTCGACAAATAAAAACAATACGGATAATAGATGCCCTTGAATATTTCCTTAAATTCAAACGATTTAAAAACATTAATTTCCAGTTGTTCAATTTTCAGGTCTTTTCTACAGAGCAAGCCAATGCCTACGCCAGTGCCACTAGACCTAATGGCATGATATGGACAAATGCGTATCTGGTGGGGCTGATGTCACGGATAATAAAGTCAGAACATTCGTTAGCTCTAAGCCAGGTTGAAGCTAAAGCTAAATGTCAATACTTTTATCTACCAAGTTGTCTTTGATCTGAAGAGATTTTATATTGATTGATCTGGCGTTTAGAGGGCAGAGATTGAGTAGCTTCGCTGATGGATGATGCAGCAGGAGTTGTTTAATCGGCACAATTAGGTCCTGAGGTGGTTGCTTTCCAAATGGAACTTTTGCTAAAAACCGAATTAATCTCGTGGAAACAAGAAGATTGCTTTGTTGATATATCAGAGCGAATCCGGCGTGTTTTTAAAATCCCTTGAACTTAAAAGAACTGATAAAGGTCGGGTTGAAGCGTCGATCTAGATCTTAAAGTTAAGAGTAGCTGTCGTGAATAATTATAAGTTTACCGGCGGGAGTGTTTAAACCTCTGTGAAACAATGATGGTCGGCTGAGCGGAGCATATTCAAAATCAGGACCTGGAACGCTTACCATTTGTAAGGAAATTTCGGAAAAAGGTTTCTGACAAATGGTGCTGCGAATTGAAAACGTTTCCGAAAAGAGGAATGGGTTAGAGTTGTACAATTTGCAAAACACCAGATAACGAGTGGACCTGGGTTAAAACAAATCGCCTTTTGCTTCAATAGGAAACCTGGCACTGGTTAACCAGACAAATGGTACAAAAAAGTTCAGGCCTTTTCGGTGAAAACGGGAAAAAGGTAATACCTCGAAAGGTATTACTGTTTTTCCGGAACATTTCCACCCGGATGAACCGTTCCATTAAAATTCTCCCCGGAATAACCGGGTTTTTCATACAAATGGTAAGCGCTCCAGGATCGCAATGAACATCCATGCATACAGGAAGATCCACACTAAATAATGAATGTGGGAGGAGTTTGACTAATAATCGCGGGTCGCGGGTCGCGGGTCCAAAGTCGCGGTCGCGGGTCCAAAGTCGCGGCAGGGGAAAATGATTTGGAGTTCGATGTAACTGCGTGAAAACGAGCGATATGAAAAAAATATAAAGGGAAAAAATCGTTTTTATGCATGATACTTTACGGTAGCCAATTTACAGGTTACGGATGTTAGAATCAACATAATAATGTCTCAAGAAAAGACCTAAAAGAAAAAGCTGGCCGACTTTTGTGTTCACCGCAAGTTTAATTTGTTTTCTTTCTATCGGGCCCAGTTATGTATAAATTCAGCTTTGAATGTACTTATGCATAACAGTATCTGATAAAAAATGTTGCCATGAGTTACCATTGTTTTCTTCTTGTCTATGAAATGCTCACAAATGCTTAGGGGTGCATTCACTGAAAAATATGCGATACACTTCATAGACTATAAATTATAAACGTTACAGCAACTTAAAACCTTTTTTAAAAAAGGCTAACTCGGGCTCGAAAAGCTACGAGTCTGTCGGTAGAAGAAACGAGAACTGTTTCAATTTTGACAAATGTTTTCGGCAAAAATAAAGAAAACGCTTGTTGAAAAACTTCCTGGTCGCAAACTCCCAAAATAAACTCTTTGCACACTGAAGTAACTGGAAAGAGGAGGAGAGACGTTGGGCTTGAAGTGCTAGTAAAGTACATTCAAGCGGGTATTTAAGGCATGAATTTAATATAGAAACAAATAATAATCCACAGCAAGAGGGGATAAAGCTCGAGCTTTATCCTCTCTTGTCCAGAGGAGTTTGTTCCCACTAACGATTGAAATCCGGAATCCAAGTTCTTCCAAGAGAGAGTAGATTCTACTGACAAAGACTGGAATCCAGTACCTGGAATCTGGAATTACTTACCTAATTTATTGTCTTTTCTTAGCTCTGGTGGAGTTGATAACTTACCGTTTTCAGTGTCTGGTTTACATTCTTTTTCAGCTTCATGATATCGGGCGTTATTATTTCCTTACCTACTTACTCACTTAGTTACGATGCATGTTTTCAAGATTTGACTGAGACGCACATTGAATGGCTTCCTATTGTCAGGTTGTCCTGGTTGCCATTCAGGTGAAGAGAACAATAAGGTATATTGAACACTCTGGGCATAGGCGTACGGGAAATTTTTTGCCGGGGGGGGGGCGGTAAAACATTTGCCCAAAACATCTCGCAAGTTGCCCAAATTTTTACGAAAGAGTCGAAAAGAAATAAGGGCCATATTGCAACAACATAGGCCGTCCTCGCAAATGAAGGTGGCTCGATACAGTTTTTCAGGGTCAATACCAAGTCTGAGCATAAACTACGACGCCATAAACAAACATTTGGAAAAATTGCGACCAGTTGTATTAAGATGAAAATTTGTCATCATCAGGGTTGCAATGACATCGGAGTTGTCATAGCAACGAAATGACTCCATTATATTACCTATTTTACTTCAGCAATGATTCTCGGCACGGGAACCTTACAAAATCGTTCACAGGAGCTTTTTTCTCCAATACGGTCGCCTCGATGTTCGTGAAGTTTAAGCAAAACCTTAAGAACGTTATCGAGATATTTTGGAATGAAGTTTTTATTCTTATATGATATATGAAATAAATCATATATGAACTGCGGAAATGAAATAAAAATGAAGAAATGATCGTCGCAGTGAACGCAATTTATGCAATTTTTCAGGCTTCTTTATGTAATTGCATAAATTGCGTTCACTGCGACGATCATTTCTTGATTTTCGAAGTTTTTATTATTAGAAGTACGGTAAGAAAAAGAAAATCTTGATGTTTGGCCGTTATCTGTAGAAAACGAAGCGCTTTTGACCTGCAATTTCACCTCATAGTAGTTTTAATCTTTTTAAAAACATGTGTGAAAGACCGTGGGGATAGCTCTGCCGGCTTGATTGCTAGAATCGAAAAAAGGATTTGATTAGTATGATCGATAAACTCTTGTTAGCAGTTTTGTAAACATTTCGGTCTACTTTAACAAATTAGCCGATAATTTTAAACTGCTCGATATATATAGATTTTTTAAAAGAATTAAGATTCTTCTCGTAATTCAAACTGAGAATTAGTCAGATCTGCGATACACTGTTCTCCGAGTAGAGATGATTCTAGAAAGTTATGCGAAAGTTTATTTTAAATCAATTCACGACTGGCAATAGCCCATTCCAGCTAGTGTAGTGCAGGTACGGTAGTGTCCAACAAGAAAAACTGCAAATATGTAAATTACTCATCACATGCTAGGCAACCGACTAGGCCTTTCCCGATTGCGCTCCTAAAATCCTAAAAAAGTGCTGGCAAAAATTGCTAAAAAGTGTTCAAAAAGTGCTCAAAATCTCAAAATAGTGCTGAAAAAGTGCTCAAAGTTGTGAACACTTACCTCTAAGCTTTTCGTAAATATGTCAATTTTTACTGAAGTAATTAACAATCTATTTTGCGTAGTGTTATTCGACAGGTTGTTAAGAAAGGTTGATAGAATATAGAACAATAATATTTCTAAAAAACTAAAGCCGGTTAGAAATTGTAAATAAATTCAGCAGTACTAGCATCAGATGATTTAGAAATTTGAGATGACACACGCATGATACATCAGCCAATCAGAAACTTCTGTTCTGACGCTCAGTGAGGATAAGTCCACGTGCCTTTCCATGACAACGGTCTTTTATTCTTGACAACATCATTAGTTATTCAAATTTATGACCTGGAACACGATTCTTGTTGCGAGCGACACACAGTTTTTGCTTTAAAATGTTTTAGAAGACATATGTTGCTCGAAATTTGCTCGAAACGTGAAATTTTGCTGAAATGTTGCCCAAAGTGCGAAAAAGTGCTTAAGGGTGCTCAAAATGCAAAATAGTGCTCCAAACTCAAAAAAGTGCTCAAAAGGTGCTCAGCGCAATCGGGAAAGGCCTACAACCGACTGTAATGCAACTGGATTATTACGCCGACTTCAGGTTAATATTCAGGTCTTTAAAATAGTTAAATAAACATGGAGACGTCTTTAAAAACTGGCTTTGCCCAAATTTTCTCTCGCTGCCCAAAAAATCTGAGTTGCCCAAAATTTGGGGGGGCTGTAGCCCCCCTCGCCCCCCCGGCCCGTACGCCTATGACTCTGGGCCGCCGTCTCAGTTGTAAAAATAAAAGCATTAAGCGAAATCTGTGGATTATTGCCTGTTTCCTTATTAAATTCATGCCTTGAATACCGCTTGAATGAAGTTTCATGCGCTTATTTACATGTTCTTTCAGTTTTGCCGAAAACATTTATTAAATATAAGAGTTCCCGTTTCTTCTACCGACAGACTCGTAGCTTTTTGAGCCCGAGTTCGCTTTTTTTTTTTAAAAAAAAAAGGCTTTAAGTTGTTGTAATGCTTATAATCTGTAGTCTATGAAGTGTATCGCATATTTTTCAGTAAATGAACTCCTATGCATTTGTGAGTAATTCATCGACAAGAAGAAAGTAATGGTAACTTATGGTAACTTTTTTTAATCAGATACTGTAATGCATAAGTATATTCAAAGCTTAATTTACACATAACTGGGCCCGATAGAAAGAAAACAAATTAAACTTTCGGTGACCACAAAAGTCGGCCAGCTTTTTCTTTTAGGTCTTTTCTTGAGACATTATTTTGTTGACTCTAACATCCGTAACCTGTAAATTGACTACCGTAGAGTATCGTGCATAAAAAAGATTTTTTCCCTTTATATTGTGTTCATATCAGTCGTTTTCACTCAGCTGTTACCTCGAACCCTAAATCATTTTCCGCTGCCGCGACATTGGACCCGCGACCGCGACTTTGGACCCGCGACTATTAGTCAAACTCATGTGGGAGGGCCAATGTGATGAATCGGTGTCCTGTCGTCTTAGAAATCGGAATCGCAACTTTGAAATTGCGACTGAACTGTTCACGCCTTTAGTGGTAGCGAACGTTGAGATATAAGCACTTGAAATTATCTCCCATGGAAGGATCTAGTTTTCGATTTCTAACTAGACAGCCGTAGATGAAGTCTTAATAGAAAGGACTGCGTGATGACTATCGTTGCAGAAAAGAACAGAAAACAGCAAGAATCCAAAGAGTATACGGAGCAATAAATTTTCATAGTCAGCCATAATGTCGCATACATAATAATTCATCACTTGAATAGAAATGTATCGAGTCTTAAATGATTCACATAAATCGACAAGTTCACGCTGAAACTGGCAAGAGGTAGGCTAGGTAAAATAACTTGCACAAGTTACCCCAAATTTGACTTGGTGTTCTTATGCAAATTTTAAAACCAAAAAACAAGGGGAGTGGTCAAAGTGACTGGACACAAGCCAATCCGCTTAAAAAGGGAATACTGTTATCATATGAGGGAGGTTATCTGTGGTAGGAATTTGAAAGTAATCAGCCAACCTCGACCCGTGCGCCCTTCCCGGCTTTCTCTGACAATGACACTTACAACAACAAGAGTTTCTAATTTTTGTAGGTGAAGCTTTTGGGAATGATCCTAAAGTGAATGATTCTAAAGCTTCTCTGTTAGTGGGGTCGTAGGGGGAGAGAAGGGTCGTTGGCAGGAAATTTTTTATTTGCACTTTGGCGATTCTTTTTTACTGGATCACCGACAAGAAGAATTGCACTTCAAACTCAGCCTGACACATGTTTTGCACTGTTTAAGGTAAAAGGAATGAAGTTAAAAACGCCATAGCTATTGTAATTTGAAGAAACCGAACATCACAAAAAATTTTTTGTCCAGACGGGCTTTAAAAATGAAGTTACCGGAAAAGTTGGTCACATTATTTATGAGTAAAAAATAAAGTCTGGCAACAGATAGTCAACCGAGGTTATCAGGGAATTTAGAGGGAAGGCAAATGAATTCTGAGATATAACGTGATGGAAACAGACGAAAATGATTGCTTCTAACTTATATGGACACATGGAATTGTGGCTGAACTGGCAGACTCCTTAAAGACCTAAAAAGAAAGCTGACAAAGGTGAAGCCAAACTACAGGTAATCAATCGACCGTTCACCCACTCTCCATCACCCTTATTCCGCCAACTCGAAGATGCCAAAATGGGTATTTCGAAACCTAGGTCATTTATATAAAAGAATAATGAAACAGTGCTTCGTTCACTTACAGTGTTCGCAAGGAAGAGAAATTTGAAAATATCCCCGACGGGAGCTCCTTGATCTCGTTGTCCCTCAAATCCCTGCAGGTAAATAAATAAAGTTACTGTGGAAAAAACTTGGCGCGTAGAAATTTTCCGAGATTTGATAAAATGTATTTTCGGGAAGCTAATAAATCCCAGGGGTTTACTAAGACAGTTTCGCCCGCGAGCGAGCCAAAGCAAGAGAAAACAAGACGAAATCGAAGCAAACAACAACGCTAGAGAAAGAAGCCAGCGTGACAGGCGCTAAAAAGGGGAGGCAGAATGTAGAAAAGCGCGAAAGAGAAAAGGGAAGGGACAGCCTGCTATAAGAGCAAGTGTTTTTGTATTCTGCCTACCTGTTTCCATACTAATCCGATAATGTCAACTGTCAATACATGACCAGTCAAAAGTATTATACTTTACAACAACATTGAGGGTGTCCTGTATGACCCGAAAGACCGACAAGAGATGCTTGGCATCTTTTACGAAGCCATTTTTTCATTAGAGGAAGCCCATATTGTGTCTCCCACCACCACCACAAACACGCATTTTTGACTTCGAAATGCTATATGGCTAGCGTTTCTTTTACACAGGTGCATTTTGACTACGGACACGCTTATCTCACCTTCACAATTGATCTGGCAAAGAGACTATCAGGACAACGGCTTTTCCACTTGATTTTTTTATATTTTAGTTTGCTTCTTTTGTTTGTATTCTTTACCCGCTATTGTTATTCTTGTTATGAAGGTGCTTTTAAAAAATAGATCAGATGTGAAGTGACTACCATTTTTTAATATTCTTGAGAATTTTGGTGCACTGAATTAACGCGAAGGAATTTTCCGAGAATTCCTGAGAAATGACCCTGGGATTTTCTAGAACAATTTTGCACGGGGACTTGGCCAGGTCAAGAGAATACGAGCAATATCGAAACCAAAAACAACGACAACAGAAAGGCGACGAAACAAAATTCGTTATGAGGTGACAAAAAAATAAATCCGACCGTATTTTTTTTCCCCAGGAAAGGTACCGTTTTTGGTACGGGAGACGAGGAGTGGGGCTTCAGAAGAGAGGGTCGGGAAGAGTCAAACCTAACTTGTTTATCGCCAGGGGAGAGTCACCCTTTTAAACAAGGCAAACTGACCACCTCTCACTCTTTTTTACCCATTCTACGTCACCATTATTGTCATTTAGTGACACACACAGTCCCACTTCTCTTTGCTAAGTTTTTAGTTTACGTCACCTCTGGCTAACAGTTTGATCAAACGGATCAAACAACATAAATTAAAGATGGTCGTTTCCTTGAAATTTTCTCTTAGCTAAAGCTGGCGATATATGAGAGAAGCTCGAGCTTCAACCTCTGCCTGTCTTGCAAGAATTGAACTTCACGGGTCCGTTGTAAAGGGCTGGAAATGAGTTCACTGAGCGGTGAAGAAGGATGCTAAATCTGAGATTACAGCATCTTCATAAGACAGAAAGCTTTCGTCCAGTGAGAATAAAAAACGCGTAACGTTAGATAGAAAACAATAAATTACTGTGTGGTTAAAAAACGTAAGACGATTTACTGAAAAAAAACGAGGCATATTTCAGCTCCCTCTCTTATTCTCACTTTCTGACCCTGGGTTAACTTAATTCACTTCCAGTGAGTAAAATATTGTATAATGAGGCAAGAAAGAAGAACAAGTTATTAACTGGCCGTTTTTATGCTGGAGCGATAAAGTCTTCTGGTGTAAGACCGGGACGCATAAAAGTAGAGGTACACATTGAACAAAACAGAATTTTCTGAAAAGGACAAAACACTAACTCTTCCCAGTCGTTTTCGGACGGAATTGGGCATAAATGCGTCCCAGTTTACGCCGTCCCGTTTTTAGGCTAAGCCCATTTAACGTCTGAGACGTTAAAGTCGTTTGCTAATGAGTGTGTCTAAACGAAGCACTTAACAGATGACGTTCATGTCGTCAGACGTTAAATGCGTCTGTCTTATTTACCGTTTTTAGCAGAGACGTTATAGTCGTCTTATGACGGCTTTATCGTCTCCAGCTTAAAAGTGGCCGCTCAATTGAATACAAAAGTAGTTCTGTGCACCCACTTCTGGGTGTTTGGATATTGGATGGAACAGTTTGTGTCGTGTTTAAAAAATATTACTTTACATTATCTCTACCCTTTAAGCAGAGGCTAGTTTTTCGCTTATGTTGTGACCTGTAAAATGTAGTCTCGATCATTCTTAGTACGCAATATCGATTTTTCCTTAGATTTTTTTCTTTTTTTGACATCTTGTCATAAATGTTCAGTTTATGCTGATCGTGCGAATACCAGGCTTAGGGTGCCTGTTGTTCGACGGTTTGTTCCACAAAGAGCTCCCTTACCATACGCGACATGATGCTTTGCTTATTGCTTTCCAATCTTCCCTGAAAGCTATCGACTGTTTTTGACAGACGCAGTGACGAAACGCTTATCTTACGTATTGAGTTAGGTCTGGCAAAAAAGCTACAATAACTGTCTCAGTCTCCACTTTACTTTCTTTTATCTTTCTTTCTTACTTCCCTAGTATCTCCGTTGTCCGTTGTTGTTACGAATTCAAAGTATAGTTTCATAAAGATCATATGTCACGTGACGTTCGTTTTTAAGGCAAGCGAGTAAATACGAAAACACCGTTTCCTCTGGCAATCACGAGCGAGTAGACCTAGCTCTAGTACTGGGGTTGGGATCAACAGAAGGATGCTGTATTCCGATGCTAAAGTGTTTTTATACATGTTCCTAATGTTTGAGTACGATGTAGCAGCCCCAGAACTATAATGTGAAAATGCTTTGCCGCTATGATTTATCTTTACCGAAATAATAATTACGGTTCTATCAATCCGTTCTTTCAGGAACATTTGTTTAAATGCCTTAAGAAATATAAGCTTCATTAGCCCAACGACACCTTCAAGCAATGATTGAATTTTCAAATTCTCACACACACCAACAAAGCGGGCTGCACCAGAGCACGACTTTAGGTGGTACGCAAATACCGGCAACTCGTTGTAGTTTCACCGTGGAGACGATGGAATTTGCGTTCAATTTCGCTTCAGATCAAGGCAAGTGAATTTTGCTCTTCGATCGTGCAAAATGAACCTCCCAAAATTTTAACAAAAGAACGCGGTAATTGTTGAAACTGAGAGTAGTCTGCTTGGTTATTAACTACAGAAGCTTTCGAGTCAGAGCAGCAAACTTAAGCCAGAAAGCCGTCAGCTTAATGGGTTTCGATATCATATTATGTGATGAAAAGGTATACAAATCCCGGAGTAGTCAATCTATAAAAATCGGTATCGATAAAAATCGGTAGTAATCAAGTGATTTTTATTGACTGATAACGGAAATCGGTGAAAATCGATAAACTAAATTGCTGTGTCAAATCGATATTATCGGTCCGTGCACACTTCGGCCAATCTAATTTTCCATTTTCCTAACAAAAACGGAAAAAGGAAATATTACTTATCCTTATCGTATTTGCATATTTCAAAGTATAGAATGGAAATGGATCATTTTTTCATTTTTCTAATTTTGAAGTTATATTCAAAAATACAAAAAAATTAGTTAACGGCTAAAAGCGATATTTTGCTATTTTTATTTTCTTGATATTGTTAGAAACGTGAGAAAAATAAAATAATCTCCGAGTACTAGATCATTTTTCTATTTTTCTGTTTTTCCCCAAAAATAGAAAAACAGAAAAATGAAAAAAACATATTTATTCGCAGCATTTTTTCATTTTTTTCATCTTGTTCAAAAAATGAAAAAATAGAAAAATGGCATACCTATCGCCCAATTTTCCATAATTCCATTTTAACAAGAAAAATGAAAAAAATGACAAGTGTTGCGAACAATTTTTCCGTTTTTTCAATAAATAGAAAACAAACAAACAAACAAAAACGGACAATTTTTCATCTTTTGTTTTAATGAAAAATAGCAAAGAAAAACTTAAATCATGAACATTTACCAATAAAGAAAAGAAAAACCTAATCCACTTTAGACTCACTAGTTTTGTTAGACGATTTACACAGGGTCGACGGAGACGTGGCATGCGTAGGGCGGGTGGGGGCCCTTTAGTTCGCGGAATGCGAACGTAGTTTCATTCACTTTTGGATTTGATTAGCTGATTCCTTTACGTCATTACTTAGCACTCACTCTGTGACCTGTTCTAACACTGCGTCACCATAAAGTGTTCCTGTTCCATTCAAAATGTGGAACGTTTCCCCATACTTGTCGCATGGGTTTCCCGACACATAACAGGCCAGAGCCCCGATTTTAATGCGCGCAGGAGGAGGCCTAATCTCCACAGCAACCACCGCAGATCGGTTTCTAATAACAGACAAGCGTTACTTTCGTAATTAGTTTTAAGCATTCCTCCAAACACCTTTGGAGAGCGCCGGACACATTGCCTGTCAAGGAACTTTGTACTTCTGATTAAACGAACCAGACATCTCAAGGAAACGCGAAATTTGATCAGACTATCTGGGATTATAAATTCATTTCACGGTCGAAGTCGATCTTCGCGGCTGGCTTCGCAATTGATAACTACAGTTTTCTCGCCGCATTTGGATTCAGATAGGCTTAATACGCTGTCAGTGGCTTTTCAAGTGCTTTCTTTTAAGAAAATAGTGCTCCGATGGCTTATTTAACTTCTTTCAAGAGTAGTATGCCGTGTCAACATTGGTGACCTTCGAAGCGAAAACGGCGAGTCGGCGTATCAAGTTTTTACTGTGGAGCCACAAGTAGGAATACACTCTCTGCTGGCACATCTTTCTCCGGTTTGGAAGGAACTCTGCGTGGAAAAGACCCTGACCAAAGAAATTTTTAAATCTTCTCTATTTGACATTTGAGAAAAGCCGTCAACAATGCTAATTTTTTAGTCGCCAGTGTAAACGAATGCGAGAGCTCGAGCTCTACTTCACATCTCCTTGAGGAACAGCAAGACCGATTATCTGATTCAATGGACGACCTTTTTTATCAAACGGCGAAGGATTCAAGTCTTTTTTCTCTGGCTTAAGACGATGTAAGCGTCGATGTGCCTCCAGTGACAAATGACTCTCCAAAAGGCCCGCCAAGCACTGTTGAAATCCCGCCAAAATCTTATTCGCTGGCAGAAGCCCAAGACGGTGGATTACTCCAGATATTCTAGCTTCCACTTCAACATCTTCGTGTTGGCTTCGGTGATCTGTATAATCAACGTCATAGATACAGTATGGTTTCTATATCAGTCATTTTATTCTCCTTGAAATGTCAATCATAATCCAAAAATTATTATTACAGGTTACCTTTGTATTCTTACTTGTTTTTTACTTAATAGGCCAAATTATAGGGCTACCCTCTCCCTCAGAGCTTACAGGCGGCGCGCCCAAGATTCTGAGGTGAAGGTAGTCTCTCTTTTGAAATGTCGGTCATTATCCAAATAATTTTTGTAGATGATTTTTGTAGTGTCATTTGTTTCTGAAATAGGCCAAATTATGGGGCTACCCTCTCCCTCAGAGCTTACAGGCGGCGCGCCCAAGATTCTGAGGTGATGGTAGTCTCTCTTTTGAAATGTCGGTCATTATCCAAATTATTATTGTAGGTCATCTTTGTACTGACATTTGTTTCGAAATAGGCCAAATTATGGGGCTACCCTCTCCCTCAGAGCTTACAGGCGGTGCGCCCAAGATTCTGAGGTAATGGTAGTCTCTCTTTTAAAATGTCGGTCATAATCCAAATAATTTTTGTAGATGATTTTTGTAGTGTCATTTGTTTCTGAAATAGGCCAAATTATGGGGCTACCCTCTCCCTCAGAGCTTACAGGCGGCGCGCCCAAGATTCTGAGGTGATGGTAGTCTCTCTTTTGAAATGTCGGTCATTATCCAAATTATTATTGTAGGTCATCTTTGTAATGACATTTGTTTCGAAATAGGCCAAATTATGGGGCTACCCTCTCCCTCAGAGCTTACAGGCGGCGCGCCCAAGATTCTGAGGTGATAGTAGTCTCTCTTTTAAAATGTCGGTCATTATCCAAATTATTATTGTAGGTAATTTTTGTAGTGACATTTGTTTCGAAATAGGCCAAATTATGGGGCTACCCTCTCCCTCAGAGCTTACAGGCGGCGCGCCCAAGATTCTGAGGTGATGGTAGTCTCTCTGTTAAAATGTCGGTCATTTATCCAAATTATTATTGTAGGTCATCTTTATAATGACATTTGTTTCGAAATAGGCCAAATTATGGGGCTACCCTCTCCCTCAGAGCTTACAGGCGGCGCGCCCAAGATTCTGAGGTGATGGTAGTCTCTCTTTTAAAATGTCTGTCCTTATCCAAATTATTATTGTAGGTAATTTTTGTAGTGACATTTGTTTCGAAATAGGCCAAATTATGGGGCTATCCTCTCCCTCAGAGCTTACAGGCGGCGCGCCCAAGATTCTGAGGTGATGGTAGTCTCTCTTTTGAAATGTCGGTCATTATCCAAATTATTATTGTAGGTAATTTTTGTAGTGACATTTATTTTTGAAATAGGCCAAATTAATTATGGGGCTACCCTCTCCCTCAGAGCTTACAGGTGGCGCGCCCAAGATTCTGAAGTGATGATAGTCTCTCTTTTGAAATGTCGGTCATTTATCCAAATTATTATTGTAGGTTATTTTATGTATTGTCATTTGTTTCTGAAATAGGCCAAATTATGGGGCTTCCCTCTCCCTCAGAGCTTACAGGCGGCGCGCCCAAGATTCTGAGGTGATGGTAGTCTCTCTTTTGAAATGTCGGTCATTATCCAAATTATTATTGTAGGTCATCTTTGTACTGTCATTTGTTTTGAAATAGGCCAAATAATGGGGCTACCCTCTCCCTCAGAACTTACAGGCGGCGCGCCCAAGTTTCTGAGGTGATGGTAGTCTCCCTTTTGAAATTAGAATTGTAGGTTATTTTTGTAGTGTCATTTGTTTTTGAAATAGGCCAAATTATGGGGCTATCCTCTCCCTCAGAGCTTACAGGCGGCGCGCCCAAGATTCTGAGCTGAAGGTTGTCTCTCTTTTAAACTGTCAGTCGTCAACCATAGTATTATTGAATTTTCATTTTCCAGAGTTCATAGTGGTACCTTCTTTATAGTTTTACGTGATTTGTGGCAAAGACAAGACCAGGCTAACAAATTTATTCTACTTTATGCGTGGTGCGACAATCACCGTGGCTGACTGGCCTCCAGAGTTCCTTTATAATTTGGACGCTTCTCAGGAGTTCCTTCACTGCTTGTAATCCAGAATTGGCGATTCTCAGCAGCTTGAAGCTCTTGCATTGCATCAGTTGCTCCTTGGACGACGACCTTTTCTTGTCCCGAGTACAATATCGATTCTCGATTCTCGACTCTCGATTACCGTATCTTGCCCGTGCAAGGTTTCGGCAACAGGACCAGTACTAAGACCATTGCAGGAAAACTGTTTGGTAGAAGAAGAGTGAAATGATGGCTTCGGCGCGTTACCTGTCTGATGCTCGGTATATCACTGCCAAACTGCGCAACGGAATGCGCGAAATACCCCTCCGGTACTTGAAAAAAAAGAAAAAAACCTGAGCGATGTAATTTAGTAACTTATTCATGGTGTTCAGCTTCCGGTTTATTCAGCTTATTGCCAGTTGTAGGCAAAGTTCACGCGCACATTATCACACTCTAACTGGGTCGATTGTGAGGAAACTCTTATGTCAGTCATTGACTAAAAACCCCGCGCGTTGGCTTTGTGCGACGGACGTTCCTTAGAAATATAAATTGCCCACACTGATCGCCAATTCTACTTGCAAACTGTTGCTGATTGAGTTGTGTAATGTATTCGAGAGTGTAAATTTAGTACTAACCTCGCAGACAAGGATGCAATGAGACATTTATTTGCGTAGTTAGGCCTACTATCCATTGGGCAAGCATCCCTTTTATTTTCTTTCGATAGCCTGTCCATGCACTAACCTTTGGGTACAGAAACTAGCTGCCTCTCGCTGTACCAAAACTTGATAGTTTTGGCGTTCAATATTCTTAACGGGTGCTCACAAAACACCGGGACTGCATCGTGCTTCCTTGGCGCTTTGTACCCTACGAGCTTTGGTTCATCGCGTTTTGAAATATGGAAATTTTGATATTCCCGCGTAAAAGAAGACCGCTAAAATGTGTCTTTCATTGACTACAGTGAAACGCCCGGAAATGAAGGATGTTTTGAAAGAGACGGGAAAACTGATAAAAGTAAATATTTGTTTTGATAAGTGAAATTAATGAGAAATAACCATAAACTAGTTTTGTTGTTTTGTTTTTTAAAAGCGGTTTGTCTGGTACCAGATTTGTACAATTACTTTCAATCAAACATGGATCGGGTTTTGTTAATTATGACAGAATGTAATTAAAAAGCATTATGTTGACAGCTACAAGGCACATGCTTGCCTTAAGCTGCGAGTATCCCGCCATGTTTTAAACAAAGGGCCTCTGACCAAGCCGGCATTCTAATCCGCCACAAATATGTGAGGCACGCGTCTTTCAAAGTCGCCTAGTACTTAAAATCGGGGCTCTGGCCTGTTATGTAGCGATCTTTGCTCTCGTCTTTCCAGGGCTGAGTTGCTTAAAAGGTGGATAACGCTATCCGCTGGATAAATAACTATCCAGTAGATAACGCAATTGGTTTCCCTAAAATACATAAAAAATTATCAGGCTGCTGGATAGTGATTTATCCGGTGGATAGTCGCTATCCAAAGTTTAAACAAATGTATGAGCAAATGTATGGGGCCAGATCATTAAGATGTTCTCTCCCGCGAGTGTATACTAGCCGCCTCGTTATGTTTCTCCTCCATAATATTAATTCAATATTCTTTACTCTTGCAATCCTAAAACACCCGTTCTGCGGCAAGATCGGTTATTTCGGCAGGCTAAGCAGTCTACGTTTGAGCATCTATTTCATTTAAAAGCGTCTGACCTCTTCACTGGCGTGTTCTTTATTTATTTTGTGCATATGACTGTTCAACGACCTTCTTCTTAACTCCTTCCCCTTAATCTCTCTCAAGAACCGCTTTTTTTGTGCTGGGACCATAGTGTTGCTGGCATGAAAACCGTTGAGTTACCCCGCCCTTTTCTCGTACCAATTTTCACGCCTTCTCCTCCTCTTTCGTACCCTTTCTAATATTCTTCATTTCCACGGCCGGTACGGTACGGTTTTCCCGCCGCTTTCATCCACAGTCGACTCCCGACAACTCAAACCTTCAGGGAAATCGAGATCAAAAGTGAATGGAACTACGTCCGCATCTCGAAAACTAAGCCCCCCCCCCCCCCCCCAAATTCCCCCACATCTCCGCCAACCCTGGGTAAATCTTCTAACCAAATTAGCGAGTCTCCTCTTCACTGTTAAAATATTCATGACTTCTCACTTTTCTGTGCCATTTTTCAATAAAATAAAAAGTGAAAAACTGTCTGAAAGGGTGTATCGTTTAAAAGTTTTACTATTTATTAAATAAATAAAAAAATAGAAAATTGCTTGCAACACTTCTCATTTTTTCATTTAACTTATTAAAATGGAATTATGGAAAATTGGGCGATAGGTATGCTATTTTTCTATTTTTTCATTTTTTGAACAAAATGGAAAAAATGAAAAAATGGTGCAGAGAAATATGATTTTTTCATTTTTCCGTTTTTCTATTTTTGGCGAAAAACGGAAAAATAGAAAAATGAGTTAGGAATCGGACATTATTTCATTTTTCTCATTTTCTAACAATAGCAAGAAAATAAAAAATAGCAAAATATCGCTTTTAGCCGTTTACAGTATTTTTTGTATTTTTGAAGCGGACTTCAAAATTAGAAAAATGAAAAAATGATCAATTTTCCTGACCATTTTCTTTTTTTCTATTTTTGTCCGTACTTTAAAATATGTAAATATGATAAGGATAAGTAATATTTCCTTTTTCCGTTTTTGTTGGAAAAATGAAAAATTAGATTGGCCGAAGTGTGCACGGACCATTATCGATTTTTCATGATTTTATCGATTGTTGTTTTTTTGCATGAGTTAGATAGTACAGCCGAGAAGTGTGTCATCGATTTCTATCGATTGATTGTTATCATGTTATTGCCACTTTGCATTAAGACCTTCCATCGTGTATTGTAAACAGTCATAACAGAAAATAGGCATATTTCGTCGATCGGCTGTACTGATAAATCGCTTAAATCACAACATGTTTTATGTTCTAATAACAGACGCTTTCGATAAACATTTAAGAATAAAAATCAACGATAAAAATTTTGAATGACGTTTAGATGACTCGCTCATCATTTTCAAATTCTAAAAAGTTAGATTGTTAAAAGTTCTTTATATATTAAGAATGCGTGTGAAGTCTCGTTACACGTGATTAAAAACTACAATGTGGAATGTAGTGAGTGTTAATTAGGTACTAAATAGTTTCGCTTTTATTGAGTCTGATTGAGTGTTCAGTTTGGGTTTCTTTTCCTGGATAAAAAGCATTTCGTAGATCAAGCATTCAAATTTCCCACGACATTTCTTCAGTATAGTGAATTGTTCAGTGAGGTCTTTGTTCTTCTGATTGTGAGAGTCACGCAGGTGTTTTCCAATAGCTGAGTGCTTGTGTTCATTAATGCGTTGGAAAAGGTGTCGGCGAGTATAACGCATTGATGAACACAAGCACTCAGCTATTGGAAAACACCTGCGTGACTCTCACAATCAGAAGAACAAAGACCTCACTGAACAATTCACTATACTGAAGAAATGTCGTGGGAAATTTGAATGCTTGATCTACGAAATGCTTTTTATCCAGGAAAAGAAACCCAAACTGAACACTCAATCAGACTCAATAAAAGCGAAACTATTTAGTACCTAATTAACACTCACTACATTCCACATTGTAGTTTTTAATCACGTGTAACGAGACTTCACACGCATTCTTAATATATAAAGAACTTTTAACAATCTAACTTTTTAGAATTTGAAAATGATGAGCGAGTCATCGAAAAGTCATTCAAAATTTTTATCGTTGATTTTATTCTTAAATGTTTTATGTTTCTACGTTTTTGGACATCGCCTTTGTTGGTCTGAAAAGATATTTTATTTAGAAGATGTGGTAATTTTGCAGAGTGCTGGGATGAAAATATGCATTTTGAGCACCTTTCCTGCCTACGGCAAAGTGGGTGTAAATCAAAAAATTTTTGGTTAGCCGGCGTAACAGACTTTAAAGGGTGGGGGGGGGGGGGGTAAGAAAGAGAAGAAGGGAACTCCTGCTACGAGAGCCGCGTCTTTTGCATTTCGCCCCTTATTGCAATTATCCCCGCTGTCACTTCAACGACCAATCAGAATTAGGCGCACGCTTTTCTGCATGACTGACTTCACGTGGGAATATATCGCCAAAGGCCGTTTCGTAGCTGTAGAGCATGAGAAAATCTTCGCAACAGAATGTCGGCGCCGCGACTCCCACAAAAATTTGTACAACTCGGACGGAAACCCAATATAAAAGTTAAAAAAAAATAGCAGTTGTAGATTTTGTGGAGTTAATTTTTCTTCTGGGGGAGGACCAGCCTCATTTGAAAATTTATTTTCGCCGTCGGGTAGAGTTGAAAGTGAGGGGTTGATTTTAGCTCATTGTTGCGGGTCTATTGGGTTGCGATTAACCAGAAACGAAAACTTGTCAGAACGGGTCTGCAGACCTTGTGCTCGTAAAATTAGAAACGCAGTTCAACTGTACAGTTTCATCGAGAAAGCTGTAAGCAACATTGTTGTCGAGGAAGATTTACATTGAGAGGCTGTCGAAGATCGAAGCAAAAGACAGCTTCCCACCACTATCACGCCAGAAAGAAGCGATGTAAGAAAAAAACGTCTCGAATCTGACGTGAACAGCTTAAAGAAAAAAGACCTGGAAAGGTTAATTCCAGAAAGACCTTGTTTGCCAAAAGCTCGACAGTGAGTAACTCGTCGGACGCAGAATCGGGAATTGCTGGTATTGAAACATTTTATACACAGACGCCTGAGCAAGTAACACTTACACTCGCTGGACAAGATGCCGATATTTTGTTGAATTATTGAGGTATAGAAGATATTACGGGAAAGCCAAGCACTCCGCTGAAGGCAACGGCATTGATTTTGAACCCTAACGCGTAACGCGTGACGAACCCCAAAGAACGTCTGCGTGGAAGGCTACTTCGATGTCCGCGTGATTCGATAACAGATGTCTCTCCCCCTCTATATCTCATTCCTCAGCAATGTCACCAGTGTTAACAGAAGGTGTCATAATTGACAAATAAGAGGGTATACTGGAATCCAGTATACCGGAACAACCCTTTGTTAAGAATGTTTACAAGCGTTCCCTTGCTCTCGCCACCCCCCCCCCCTTTTTTCCCGGTGTACAGTTTAATTCGCTCCCCACTGAACGCCGCGCTTTACTATTTGAACGCCTGGAACGGGCTACTGGTGGACAGAACCACTGCCTTGGTCTTGGTGGGGTTAAGTGCTAGATGAGAGTCATTAAGCAAGAGCTAAGGGCATTGAGCATACAGTTAAGATCTTCAGTTTTTTGAGGGAACTTGAAACAAGACCCATGACACTTAAAAAGTTAAAACTTACAAGAAACGCAGCTCAGTTAAATTGGTGAAAATCCCAGGCGGAAGTTCTTCAATTTTGTTCTTCTGCAGGTACCTGCAAGAATAGGTTATTTTAACATACTTCATGACAAGAATGCATGATTCATACACAAATTTGCGTCAGAAAAAAGCCTGATGCCAACAACAACAACAACATAAGCTTTATTTCATGACTATATGAAGACACAGTATTACAAGCTTTAAGATAAAGTTACAATTAATACTTAACTAATGATTACAATGCAATGATTACAATGGTCAATCAAATGTCATCAGTATGATCTGATAACAATTTATTACGTAAATCATTACATAATGACACAAATTTTAACAAATGTGAATTTAGAGAAAAATTCTGTGAATTCAACAATTTAATTAATAATTCCGTGGAAGATAGCTGATTAAAATCGACAAAATAGTGTTGGATTTGATTGAAGAATTTTTCCCTTGGGATTGAATACTTTGGACAATGCAAGAGAAAATGAAATTCGTCTTCAATTATACCAGAGTTGCAAACAGGACAGAATCTATCGTTGTGGCGAGTTTGATCATACAGTCGAGTCTCTCGAACTCTCTCTTAACGGACACCTCTATAAGACGGAAACCTCTGTAAAACGGACACCCAGAGTTGGTCCCTGCTTTTGTTTATTCCCTGTATTTGACTCTTTATAAGACGGACATCTCTCTAAGACGGACAATTAGTGCCGGTCCCAAAGGTGTCCGTCTTGAAGAGAATTGACTGTATGTCCTTCCACATACGTGTAACGTACTGTGGAACATCGGTCAGATCGGTTGTCGAGAAAACAAAATCTTCCAAAAAAGAACGAAGACTTAAAATATGAACTCATGCAAAATTACTGCAACGGAACTGAAACGTGAACTGCAATACCAGTGATCAAGGGGTAATTTCCCATAGTCGTGCAAATAAAAAAGACAAACTTCTGTATACCTATAAAGCTTAAAGCAACCATTAGCATTATTTTTCAAGTTGGAAAAAATGATGTTCATATTGAACTCCATAGCTAATTTCTTTTTAGCTGCTCTGCTCTGCTCTTTATTGGGCTCCTTCGTGTGTTTTTTAAACTTCAGTCAGATTTCACTGACGCCGGGAGAAGACAAATTCAATATTTAAAAAAACTTTCATCCTTTTATCTTGCCATGACAACGATATTTTATTAAAGAAGGCAATTTCCAGAATACCAAACGTTTCTGAATTTTTTCTTAAACAATTGGCTTCCTTGGTTGTTATTTCTTTTCCGAAAGACCAAAATGATAAGTGGACACGTGCTTAAAGATTGAACAGAGCATGGCTAACATTCACTAACTCGTATTTGACATGACACGGGTAAATTATTAAAGAGGGTAATGTTCTTAACCACAGAATACCAAACGACCCAGCCACTATGCATGCATTCTATTTTACACCCGAAAAATTTTGTATAATTTTTACACGTCATGAAATATCTCATTAACGCTCAACAACAAGTCAGATTAAGGGAAAAGTTTGCTAACATCGAAATAAAATAAAAAAGAAATGACGGTGTTGTTGTTTTACCCGTTAATGTAATAACCAACCATAAATGTAATATTTGCTCCCTGCACATTCCAACTGCACCCATTTAAACGAGCCATAAATGCAAAATATCACTAAGCATAAATGTAATAAAAATTTTCATTACAGTATTCATTCAAAATATTTTGCCGTTTCTGATTGGCTAAAATCCTACGCATAATTCATCATAACCAGCTATTGTCGACCAAATTTGGAAAAATTTAGCGATATTGAACTGATGATATTGAACTGGTGAGGTACATTCGTGCAACAAAATTGACAGATTATTGAACCGTTAACCGAGAAGACCTGGGGACGAGTTTGAGTTGTTTTCGTAGTGAGTACATAAAAGGAGGAACATTTTACTCGTTTCACGGCGAACTATGTCTAAAAACATAGCAAGAACAACAAGAATACAACTCGATGACATCTGCTATTTGGAGTATATTTGCAGACCTGAATAGCCCTTTATCTCCTAAACTTCTCGATAAACATGCACTATCAGGATGAACTTAACACCGACGGAGGTAAGCATGTTTTAGCTTGCTATTAAACTAGGAAATGATTTGAATTAATAATAAAACAATTATAGAATTCGGCTTTCGTATCATCTGTAGAGTTATAAAGATCTCAGAGGGTGTAAATAATCTCAGAGATGTAATAATCTTGTGTCGAAGAGAATAATTGCAATGTTTTTTTAGAGGAACAATTATATGAAAACTTTTTGAAAAAAATGAAAAAATACAAAAACGGTAAGCAAAAACAATGACTGAAAAACTCAGTTAAATAACATGCACAAGTTCGTGTCGTCATATATGAAATCATGACCGCTGACCGGAAATCCTTACTTACGGAAAAGCAACAAGCAATAAGTCTGCTAAATATTCATTAAACTTTTCATATTATTATTGGTTTAAAAGTGTTGTAATAGAATTAAGAGCAAAGCGTTTTGAAATTCTCTTGAGGCATCTCCATTCTGAGTGTAGTCAGGATCTCATCTTCTTCAACTCTAATGTGGGGAAGGGTTGTGATCCTTCTTCTCTATAGAAGATGGGGTTGAGTGAGCGTTTCTTCATCATGTGCGTTGGAAGAAACATGTGACAGTGGTCTGTCATTCAGGATAGCTTCAACTTAAATAAAAATGGTGTACAGAGTATTAAAAGTTATGAATCGGATAGTCCAAGGACCTTCTTCAGAGTTATCTTGGTAAGGTCTGTTAACCTTTCCCAGAATCCTCCATGCTAAGGTCCTCTACATTTTGTTTGCTCAGTGACGCTTTCAATAGCGATGGAAACAACGTGGTTAACTCTTCAGCAGCTACCAGGTACGTAAAAGCATTAACAGACATCATCTGTTGGGGGACAGACCTTCGAGCAGCAAATCTTCGTTACGCCACAACGAAGGTTTGTACCGAAAAATCTTTAACGACTACAAGGTAGACTACTCTTGTTGTAACGTATGTAAAGAAGCGGATGTAATCTTTCTTTTCGGCTACAGCTTCGCGGATATATAAAACTCTTGTAAAGTCCACGTCAAAGACTGTAAATTTTTCTCCTTGAGTGAGTCTTTTCTTTGGAAGAAGAGATTGGTCAGGAATGTTGCACGGCAGTCCTATAATCGTCTTGCAAGCGACGCAGTGATTGATCGCTTTCTTAACATGCTGACGTCCAGCAGGAATCCAACATTTCAGACGTACGAGATTCAGTGTGGAACTCGCACAAGCGTATAATTGATTAACGTGCGTGTCACTGATGTCTGATTCTGTAAATGGGTCTCTGGGTGGTAGGAGGAGTAAGAACTTGGTAGATTTGGAAACTGGCACATTGTGAACCCTCTTGCCGAAACGGATAACACCAGTATCATCTAAAAAGAGGAGTAGCTGTCGAACTAGTGGTTTTCTATTCGTAGATTTGGAGAGCATGCTGGAGATCTCCTTGTGGTAACTCACTTGCTCTCTGTGCATGAGCCAGTTCTTGAGTAGTCAGGGCCCCTTTGTTCTTGTTCTCCTTTCTGGTGTTGCGCACAAACCACAGGACGCAGGCTTTGACGCAGGTGAGCCTGGAAATGGTGCTGATGGACCTGTTGGCTGTCTATGGCCAATGGTTGGAGATAACCTTGGAGCGGTAAACTTGGAAGGGGCTGTTAGGGTCACTGAGGTAACTCAAGCAGACGAAGCGTGTAGCATCCCTGTCTTGTTCATCAAGCCTTCTCAATATCCGTTGCAAAACCATACTTGTGGCGGGGGAGTCGAGGTAGGATAAGGTAGCAGTCAAGTCATTAGTAATAGGTGGCCCTGGCAACAGACTGTCATTAAGGCTAGGGTGTTCTTAGGATTGTCGACAGCTGCATTCGTACACGACGCGTATTGGGGTGGTTGCAGATTCCTTAAACACGGCATGGTGTGGGAGATAGTGGCAGGTACCTACAGTGGTTTCGGGGTACGTCACTCTTTCTATGAAGACCCGTTTCTTGTGTTTAATGATAATGTCACTGTACATTTTCACTTTCTGAGGGTCTCTTACAAGATGCTGCACCATTGAACGTGTTCTTCTTTCAGTGATGTTGAGTTACTGTCGGTAAGGGTGGATGATCGGTCTTCGATGGCAGTTTGGTAGTGTATCTCCTTTCTATCAAAGTGATAGAAAACTCTTGATAGTCATGTAGGAAGTCAGTACCCTCGCCACTGATCTCGGCGGGCTGGATGCCTACTGATTCCAAATTCAAGAACCTCTTACGTTGTTCAGTCGCACTTCGTATTAATCGTCGCATTTTTTAATAAAATTGTCGCACTCTTTAATAAAACCGCTGTCGTACTTTTTAATAACCGACCGTCGCACTTTCTAATAAAATTAGCTGCCACTCTTTATAATGACACTTGACACATGCACGTATATATACACTTTGTAATAAATTTGAAATGGATGGTCGGAGGACAAGTAATCCCAATAGTAAGTCAGCATCATCAACCGCCCAAGGCAAAAGCAGAATTACTGTATCAGCTGAACAGTCCAGTGGCGCTCACTATTAATCGATATAAATAACAGAAAAGGTAATAAAAAATTTCTGCTTGGAAAGTTGAACGAAGGGGTGAAAAGTGGACATAAAGCAGACCCTGTCCAGTTAGATAAGGAAATAAAGGAAGTGAGAGACGAAGGAGGCCAGGCGTATTCACGACTAAAGAATGGAGAAGTTTAATACAGATCAGCAGTTTGTTTCCAAGACTCACAGCTGTTCAGCACCAATGAGGTGTTAGAAAGAACGGTGTAACAGAAGAGGACCTTGTTGCAATCCAATCAGAAGTTGCTCACGAAACACTCACATCCATCCTGTTGAATAAAATGCCAACACCGGACCATCCCACATGGTACTAACTACACATTTGATAGTTGGTTTTAACTTACTACATATGTGAGGTAGTAAGTTCTAACTAACTACATATGTGAGCTAGTAAGTTCTAAAGGTTCGGTCCTTGAAGTTGGTTGTTTCATGAGAAATCTATGAAAACCTTGGATTGGAAACGAATGGCTCTTTCTCCAGGGAAAAAAACTTTCTACGAGCCGATAGAAGAGTATGCACAAAAAGTATGCTCATGCGTAGAGAAAAGATAACTTTTCTTTTTTTTTTGTAAGTACCTTTAGAGAAAAAGAAAAAAAAAAGTTATCTTTTCTATAATATGTACTTTTAAAATAGTACATATTTAGATATCACACGATTCAGGAGTCCTAACCAATGACAATCGCAACAGTCATGAATTATGTCATAAGTAGATGGAATACGAATATCCACTGTTACTGTTAACAACAGTCATATATTCAGGACCACACTCAACCGAACGACCATATTCCAGTCGCTTATGAAAAATAAAAGCTAATTTTAGATAACGGATGCAAATGGTTGCAAGAGCTACCGTGGGGAAAAAATGTATAATACCTTGTCTAAAGATGTAAGAGACACGGAAAGTCTTGCCGCTGTTAAAAATTGCATTGAATTCATAGATAGTGTTTTATTATTGCAATGTAAATAGTCTTCAAAATTAGTTATTTATTATTATCGTTACAACTTTTTTAACTCGTTATTTTATTATCGATATGTAAATAGTTTTTTAGTTTATATTAATTTATGTATGTATGGCGGAAGAGCCCCCAAGGGAGAGCGGTGCAATAAAGTATGTATGTGTGCATGTATGTATGTATGTATGTATGTATGTATGTATGTATGTATGTATGTATGTATGTATGTATGTATGTATGTATGTATGTATGTATGTATGTGTGTATGTATGTGTGTATGTATGTGTGTATGTATGTATGTATGTAACTCACTGCATTTGTTTTGTTACTTTAAAAATGTCAAGAAACTGTATTTTTATATTGCTGATTTTTGCTGACTACCATTCTCAGTCCTCCAAAAGGATTGCTCGTAGCTGCCAACCTAAATCTAAGTGAAGATGTCATTAACACAAGTGACTTCTCGATGTAAAAGTAGCGGCTCAAATTACACTTATCTTGTTATCAGTGAAAACCAGTGCTTTTAGAACTTTGTTTAATCTAGCTAATTCCCTTTCCGAATCAATATGAAGGGATTCTCCACGACTTGTTCAGACGTAAATGACACAAAAACATATGCAAACTAGATTTTATGTTTAGCATTTAACGGTAAATCTTGCAGACAACATCGCATGTGAAACTCGATCAAGGCAAAAGTAATGTTTACATTTCGCGGTATAATATTGCTTATAAACACGTGCAAAAGCTGTAGCGTAATTCAATTTTTGAGCAAACCAACTTTTTAAATGAAACAGCAGACTAAGAGCATATTTATGGATGAGACGCAAGCATTCGAACAAACGTGTTCGCTTAAACTGTAACTAGATACGTAAAAATTGGCGGGAAATTGTATATCATTTTTGCCGATTTGGGCGGAATTCAGAGGTCCCAATCTAAATCTTACTGAACACTGAACATTCATTCATTTACTGTACCAAAACCATTTTGATTTGAAATTTTATCCGCGCAGTTTAAAATTGGAGGACCCGCCCAAAGTCACGCGAGACGCAAATTGCACCCTCGACAAAGGCATCATAAAAAGCCAAAATCATTTATCACGTGAATACAAAAGCATCGCATCTTAATTGATACAGGTAGGTAAAATAACTTGCAAAAGTTACCCCAAATTTGACACGGTATTCTTATGCAAAATGACCAAAAAACTTTAGTCCAGACGGGCTTTAAAAGTGAAGTTACGGAAAAGTTGGTCTCACCATTTACGAAAAAAAAGAAAGTCTATCAATTGATAGTCAACCAAGCTTATCAGGGAAGTTAGAGGGAAGGCGAAGAAATTCTGAGATATAACGTGACGGAAACAGACGAAAGGATGATCCTGAACTTAAAATGATTGCTTGTGTTATAACTTATATGGACACAGAGGATTGTGGCTGAAGAGACTCCATAAAGACCTAAAAAAAGAAAGCTTGAAAAGTTGAAGCCAAACTACAGGTAATCAATCGACCGTTCACCCCGTCTCCATCACCCTCTTCCCCCAACCCGAAGATGCCAAAATAGGTATATCGATACTTCGAGGTCATTTATATAAAAGAATAATGAAATGGTGCTTCGATTCGTTCACTTACAGTGTTCGCACAGGGGCGTAGCTAGGGGGGTCCTGGGGTGCCCGTGACCCCCCCTCGGTAGGCCTTCTTTTGAGCAAACAACCTTCAATATTCAGGTGGTGAAAACGCCTGACAATATCTTGGCCGTAAAAGCCATTGTTGAAAAGCCCACTTTTTTAAAATTTGTTTTTTTTTTGTAAAGTATTTTCCTCAACGGCTCTTGTCTTTAGTTAATATGGGCCTTTATGCCACGATAATACGACTGAGCCCGCTGACACACGAGGGAGAGCAGCGGTATAAACCATACATACTCGGCGATCCCCGGATGGTGTCCCTGCTTAACATAACGAGTAGCCTCTGTGACCCACCCCCCCCCCCCCCCTTGAAAAATCCTGGCCACGCCCCTGTCGCAAGGAAAATAGATTTGAAAATATCCCCGACAGGATCTCCTTGATCTCGTTGTCCCCCAAATCCCTGTAGGTAAATAAACAAAGTTACAGTGGAAAACTGGAGTGAAGGAAAAAGTGCTTAAAGTGACCCACGTATGGATAAATCGATGTAGTTGTAACGTTTGAGTGTGTTAATGCTATCTTATAATTCTTATAACTGCGACCATCCATTCAATAATCTCCTCTCCAGGTATAAGGTCTCATCAGAGCGACTTAGAAATACACCCATTATAACACCTAGTGTAAATACTGAACGTTTTAAAAAGAGCTTTTTTTACAGACTATTTTTTAAGATAGATATTATAGTATAGATATTAGATTTTAGAACTGTTTTTACTTAATTTACTTATATAAAAGTTTTAAAAGGCACGTCAATATATTTATTTATTTATTTATTTATTCATTTTTCTTTACTTGGATAGAACAGTACTTTGGGTTTGATTCTCACTTTTCAATATAGCATCTGAAGTATTTTCACCTGATGAGCAAATTATTTTTTTTATAAATTATTATTATCATTATTATTATTACTATTATTATCACCATACTCAGCCTCAACCAGTCATTGCTTATCATGATCTGCACGGAAAGAATTTGGGCACCGGAGGAAGACCTTAAGTCGTGTATGTACCGGAAAGCGCAAGTTGATCAGAGTTGCCAAATTTACCGTCGCCAGCTGTCCTGAGTACGAATCGTAGGCACGGTGGACAAACCAACAAAATATGCGTCCGAAAAATGGGTCAGCCGTGAACACTTAATTAATTAATATGGATAGCCGTCCTGTTGATTTGTGCACTGCAGTAGCACAAGCGCAAACGTAACTGTGACAAATGTAAGAGAAAAGCGACTGTTTTATTACATACGCCTGGCTCATGGCTAAGACTTTTTCGCTTACTTTACTAGGACTGTGCTGGCACAATTACTGTTTCAAAGTATATAATTTGCCAACATGTTTATTTAAATCATCTGTCAACAACTAGTATAGGCCAATAACGGAAAAAATTCCGATAAGCTGCGTGGTACTTAAGAAAGTAAATAAGTAAATGGTTTGAGTTCTTCCCCGATTAACAACAACAACAACAATGTATTTTATTTAAGATCCATAAGCTTACAATATTTAATGCCCTGCAAATAGCTAGAGCGATAATCTAGGCAGGACAAAAATTATAATTATTTAAATATGTAACATTTAAATAATTGTTTTCATTATCTAAGGTATTAAGGAGTAGTGATTTAAATTTTACGAAAATTAGATAAGTTGAGAGTTTCAACAGAATGTGGAATAGAATTCCAAATAGAAACACCAATTCTAGTGAAATATTTTTTCACTTTTTTCAGTTCTAGAGAAATTGACAGAGAAACATTCCTTTGCAGATAATCGTGTATTATAATGATGTTTGGTACTGATTTTCGCAAACTTATTGAAAAGACTTTTTGGAGCTGTCTTAAGCGTTTCGGGCTTGGCCCTTGATTAGTGGAGTTAGTTGGAGTTACTTGTCCGCGCCGCTCTGCAACTCAAATACGTTTGGGAAAAAAAGAAGAAACAAGACCTTTGGAGCCATGGTACTTCAACTGATATTTGTTGTATTCTTTATGGAGCCAAACCACGCTCCGAGATTACGGACTATGATTTCAGAATCTTCGACAGTGACTGATTCAAGTTGTACCTTGCTTAACTGTTGGCGGGACCCACAAAGAGAAACTCCGTTTTTGTATCGTTTATCTTGAGTCGGTTGGTGACCATCCAAGCTTGAACTTCTGCGATACAACAGTCTCAGTCAAAATTGTTGGGGCGTTTTGCTTTCTTTTTGCCCTTCCAATGTTGGTGTGCAAGATTTGGTGAGTTAACCGCGATAAACAACATTGGGAGGACGAGGAGACGGGCCACAAGTAGAAACAGTGTTGGGTGGAAGGGTCCCAACTATTGTCTGAGACTGAAGCTTGGATTGCTCTGAGTACATCATCTTAAGGAGATGTCGACAATGGCATGAAGGACAAATACAGCTGGATATCATCTGCATACATATGGATACTAGGTAGGTGGTTCTTAACGACGTTGAATCTCCCAGATAAATGATAAATAAAATCGGCCCGAGGCCGCTATAGCTACTTTGTGGAACACGACAGTCTATATTAAAACTTTTAGAGGAGTTCTGGTTGATGAAGACACGCTGAGTGGGTGTCCGGTTGTTGTGAAACCCAACCAAGATGCAGTGTGGCAAAGTGTTCAAAGGATTTAAGGTACCTGATTTAAACATTAAAGTGAAAGAATGTCTTGAAATGAGAATTTGTTATTAGAAATCTATCATACAATGATTGCACGAGTAAGAGGATTTATGTTGACCTGAATTACAGTAGCATAACTGCCTCGAATTCTCCCAACCCCTCTCGTGTTCACATTAGGCTATGCAAACACGGAAAACGTTTTCTATTGCTTAAAGATTTAACAAAAACCTATAATAACAACTAAGTCTGATATAAAGAGGAAGTCTGACCTATAAGCCTTTATGGCCTCTTCAGACTTCCTCGCCTTTTAAGAGTCTTTTCTTTCGAGATTAGTATTTATGCTTAACGTTCCTTTATATATTAAGTCAGTTATTGATGTTAACGGAGTCTAGCTTTGGGTGAGCTCTGTTTGCTGCGACACAAAATAATCACAAACCCATTATAGGATATTTTGGCCACGGGAGTGGCCGTTTATTAAATTAAAGCATATAAAGCTGGGAAAACCAGATAAACAAGAACATTATCCCAGCAAAGGTGAGGCACACCCGCCACAGCCCAGAGCAAGGAATTAGTGTTTCTGACTGTCTTGTAACGCAAGGAAGGAGGCCTCGTGCCTCGCTTTCCAGACTTACATGACCCGTGACATGAATGACACTTTCGTGACAAATCACCCGGATGACAGAAAAACCCTCCTTTGCTGGTAGCCGGAGATACAATATTGATCAGTCACATTCAGAATAAAACCATTTATTTATTTTAGAAATAAATCTCAGTTTTTTCTTGTTTTAAAAAATGTTTAACTCATCTGAACGGAAAAAAACTCTGACGCGACTTTTGTTATCCTTACGAACTGAAGTAGGAGGAGGGCGCTGTATGCTGGACAAGGCATGCCAACTTGATAAAACTGGGAGTGAAAAATTTCAAGCCATCTATTCTTTCTTGATAAAGGTAATGAAATGTTATTAAGGAAGTAAGCAACTCGAGAATTCCAACGTTTTGTATACTAGGAGTCTCAACGCGAAAGTGAGCGCTGATGTTGGAACCGGAAGATATTGCCTATCGGAAGGATCGTATCAAGAAACGGTCTACTGTATTGTTCTAAATTCTAAATTCACCCATCAAGGTTTTAGCAGTAAGCGTTTTAAATTGTTGAAGGTGACGCCTTTCCAGAACAAACCCAAGCTTTTACGAGTGATCGTTAATTCTTGGGCGTGCCAAGTTTCTCTCATAATTTGCAATTAGGTAATTTCTTTTATTACTGGATTATCGAGAAGAAGAAGCACTTCCAAAATCAGCGTAACACATATGTGTTGCACTGTTCAAGGGAATAAGTATAATGTTTAAAAACAGTATAGCTAGCGCTATTGTAAATTCTTAGCAAGCGAACATCGCTAAAACCTTTAGCCCAGTCTGGGCTTTTAAAAAAAGTTACCCAGCAAACAGGCAAGGCAGAGTAATTCTAGCAGAGCAATTTTAGCAATAGTTAGTCAAGCAAGATTATCAGAAAAGTAAGAGAGAAGGTGAAGGAATTCAGAGATATAACAAGATGGAAACAGAGGGAAAGACGTGCCTGAATTTCGGTTAGTCCAAACATGGTTGCTTCTGACTTGTATGCACTCAAAGGACTGTGGTTGAAAGAGAATCTTTAAAGACTTAAAAAACGGAAGCTGAAAACGAAGCCAAACTATGGGTAATAAATCGACCGTGGACCCCCTCCCCACCCCATCCTTCCCCAACCCGCAGGTGCCAAAAGAGGTGATTGCATCCTTCGAGGTCATTTATACAAAAAATAATGAAATAGTGCTTCGTTTACTTACAGTCTTTGCAAGGAAGAGAGATTTGAAAATATCCCTGACGGGAGCTCTTTGATGTCGTTGTTTCTCAAATCTCTGTAGGTAAATAAATAAAGTTACTGTGGATTAGATAAACGGAAATCATGGAATGTTTTTAACTAGTTTTTATTGATTATCAACTATCATATGAAGGAATAAGTGTTGCAACTCTCAGTGATCAGTTAAGTTGGATATTAATTTTCTGTAACCGTTGTGGTCTCGTCGTGTATCGTGCTCAAACGAAAAGTGAACATGGACTTTATTTTCCTCTCGGCCGCCGGTTCCTTAATGCAATTAACTATACAATGCCTTTGTTGTGATTGTTTAAGGTTGTTTATTGATTTGGCTGGCGCAGGTACCATAGGTAAGGCGCTTGAGTTTTTCCAGATACAAAATATAGGAAACAACTCACGCGTGAACAAGTCAAGGATCATTTGATTTAAGAACATGAATAGTTTCTTGTACATTGTAGTGTTTTGTCAACACTTCGTGAAAAATTGAAGAGGCGAGAAAAGTGCTGTTAAGGTGAGTTAAGTATGGAGAAATCGATGTAGTTGTAACTTATGTGTTCATGCTATCTTATAATTGTTATAACTGCGACCATCCATTTAATAATCTCCTCTCCAGGTATAAGGTCTCATCAGAGTGACTTAGAAATAGCTCCATTGTAAGACCTAGTGTAAATACTGAACGTTTTAAAAAATAGCTTTTTTAACTGATTATTTTTTAAGCATAACCTAGCTGGATAGATATTAGATTTTAGAATTTTTAACTTAAATTACTTGTATAAACGTTTTAAAAGAGATTTCAAAATTCTGCTTATTTTTTTTTTTTACTTGGGTACATCAGTATTTTGGGCTTGATTCTTAACTTTTCAAAGTAACATCTGATGTATTTTTGTCCGATGAATAAAATATTAATTGTTATTAATAGTATTATTAGTATTATTATCATACTCAGCCTCGACCATTAATTGCTTATTAGTCTGCACGGGAGGAATTTGGACATGAGAAAGTATATAATTTGCCAACGTTTCTTTAATCATTTTCCAACAACTAGTATAGCCCAACTCTAGGTAATTACTCTTTAATTTTAATGATGCACTAGTGAGCAGCACACGTACACTTCCAGTGAACATTTTCACTTGGAAGAAGGAGGAACCATGCTCGCCAGGGGCAACGAAAATCTTCGTGCCCCGGGCGAGAATTGAACTCGCGACCCTTCGAATACCAGATCGGACGTTCTGACCACTGAACCACCAGAGCTCTAGTGTTAGTGAAGTCGGAATTCTATTATAACCACCAGAGTGTACTACACCTCTGTGCTGGGAGCCGAGTAATTTTCGTGCCCTGGGCGAGCATGGTTTCTCCTTCTTCCAACTTAAAATGTTCACTAGAAGTGTACGTGTCCTGCTCACTAGTGCATCATCAAAATTAATTTACTGAAAACTAGAAGAAGCCACACGAGAAACTGAGCATAGAAGTGCAATGCACTCTGCTCCGATACGATAAAGTAAGTCTGAGAAGAGATATTTCTAAACGTTTTAAGAGAAGTTGAATGAATTCCAAGTTATAACACGATCGAAACAGACAAAAGAAATATCTTGAATTTTGGGTAGCCTGAAAATGGTTTCTTGTGAGTTATGCGCGTGTAGAGGACTGTGGTTGTAAGCAAATCTTGAAAGAGCTACATAAAAGCTTAAAATGTGACTAAATGTGAAGAAAAACTATGGACAATGAAATCCTGCCACTCCAAGTGACGGATGCCATAAGAGGTCTTCCGATCTTTAGAGGAGAGCCACTCATATAAACATAATGTAACTAATCGATGACAGATCATGACATCAATGAATCAATGATTAATCAATAGGTAATCGATGGGTAATCAGTTAATTAGTCATTGATTATATCCGATATTCAATGAGTAATCGATGAATAATCAATAGGCCCCCTAATTTTCAGTCATCGATTATTCATTGATTAAGTATCGAATATAATCTCGAGGGTACGCAAACCATACCAAATGGAAAAAAAGAAACAAAGACTTCTTTGGCCTTAATGTCACGATAAAAGCTTTAATTATTCATGATCTTTTACCCGGTAGGCACTCTACGGTGGCTGCGTTTCTCAACAAAGACACAGACTCCAATAGCCAAGAGAGTAAAACGGATAAGTCGACCTTCTGAAAATTTCGTTTCTGACATTTCAGTTACTGTCCACCAGATAAATTTGATTTGCTGTTTTGTTTTCGTCATGGCCTACATATTGGTTTTCTACATGCAAGTTCAGTTCCTATTTGGCTATTATTATCGTCAAGAAACATAAACATAAATTGCTAGAAATTGTATGAGACGTGTAATCAATGACTAGTTGGTGGATAATCATTAGATAATTGATAAGTAATCGAACGCATCAATTACTCATCGATGACATCAATGATCGATCGATGTCATCGATGAGTAATCGATAGGGCACAAAATTTTTGGCAATCGATTAGTTATCGATTACCCATTGATTATAGCGAAAAATCAATGAATTATCAGTTGATTGGCCAATGATTACTCATCGATTACTCATTGATGTCATTCATCATCGATTTACGTCTGGTATTAAATAACAAACAAAGAGACAGTAGGTCGTTTACTTACAATTCCTGCAAGTAAATGAGGTCTGAGAATATCCCCGGTGGGAGTTCTTTGATCTTGTTGTCTTTCAAAACGCTGCAGATAAAGATAAACGGAAATTATGGAATGTTTCTCCCAGGTCCTGGTTGTTCAAACGTTGGATAGCGTTATCCACCGGATAAATCACTATCCAGCGGATAGCGTAATTGATTTCCGTAATACTTATCCGCTGGATAGTGATTTATCCGGTGGGTAGTGCTATCCAACGTTTGAACAACCGGGGCCAGGTCTTTATAGGCTAACAACAACTAAACTCGCACCAATCAGTTAAAAGTGGATAATTTTATACCATGGTTTCACTCTCTATTATGCTCAAACTAAAAGCGAAAATGGACCTCGTTTTCCTCTGGGCCGCCACTTTGTTACATGTAATCCTATTTCAGTGTAGTTTCATGTTTACAATAGGGAGCTTTAGATCGAGGACGCGACAAATCTGCGACGCGGCTGGAAGTAATTTTTCACAGAAAAGGCTTCCCGCCCATGCTCGACCCTTCAAATTTGACGCGTTGTAAAGCGTAGAAAACGCGAGTCAAAGGGATTTGGCGCTGTTTAGAAAACGTGAGTATCAATTTTACATTTTTTAAAACAAAATGGCTACGTATGTACCTTCTCAACCTAGAATTCAAAACCCAGATTCATGTAGAAACTTTCTCGCGACAATTTACGCTACAAACTTGGCAGAGTTGACATTTTTTAACTTGATATGCGGGTTACTGAGGTTGGAGAAGCGAAGCGAAGATGGATCAGAAATGGCTTCTTCTTCTACAAAATTATTTGAAGCAAGTTGTGCCTCCTAGTTTAAGTTCCTTATTATTTTCGGTACTTTAGTGTTGTCTTTGCCAAACATACCCCTGAACTGGCTGAGAACAAACAGAATATGATTTTTTTTTCATGGAAACATATTTTTTAAATTATAATCTGAGCTGAAACTAAACTCCGCACTTAATCTGTTGTTGTTGTTGTTGTCTTTTATTAGTCCCATGATGTTTTGAACCAAAGAAAAAGACCTTATCCTGTACAGAGACGTTGCTGATGTAAACCTCTACACGACAACGAAGCAGCACGTAGGAAAATATTGCCGACACTCGATCGGTTTGTGTCCACAAGGGAACATTTATTGTACGACGAGTGAGGCAATCGTTGATTCATTATGCTGCATGGTTTCTTCTTAGAAAAAAAATCTTCATCATTGATTTTCTCTTTTTCATTCCGAGCACATTAACATCATATTTAATTTTGGGCTTTATTAAACGATCCTATCTTTTATTTTTGGGAAAATGAAAAAATATTGAACTGGCGCATCGCAAAACTAGAGTTTCTTTTTCCCTCGCTTAGAACGCCGTTCTCATTCCAGGCTTTTGCTCGGTCACCGCGTTCAAAAAGTCGTCGCGTCCTCGATCTAAAGCTCCCTCAAAATTCAGTGAGCAGTCCGGATTATCCCTATATATTAGGACAGTCGTGACGTCACGAAGCTATTAATCGCTTAGAAAATGGCGCGCGCCTCTTTTAAAATTTCCGATGCACTCGCGAAATCGCATTTTTTCCAGTCTCATTTGGAACATATCCGGGACTTTAAGCTGAGCAACGGTGGTGAGAGGAAACATCAGTCATTTTGGAAATCCAGATTTGTAATGCAGCTTCTTATCTTTGAGTTGTCGGGTGGCAATGCGAAGAAGTAGATGCGATTTTATGGTCCGACGCTAAAGTAAGTAAACGTAAATCATTATTTTCTAGCATTCGCGTATTTTTTTTCGAGCATGTTATATTTTTTCCTGGTTCTAGTGTTATTAAAGTTTCATCACTCCAAATTCCAAGCTTGTAAACAACCCCGAAATTTTGTCAACTCTCTTGAATCCGATGCTTTACTACTGCTTCTCAAACGCCATTATTGAAGGATGTGAAAACCGCGTCTTTCAAGTGTGTGTGTCTTTCAAATTTTCTATCCAAAGTCATGGAAGAGCATATCCGACTCCTCGAGGCGCTTTGCCGAATATGTGGGGGAAATATAAGAGGAAATGACAGAGTAAAACCGGAAGTGGCGCGACTGTAAACAAGGCGGCTTTCGCCTTGTAGTGAAGGAGTGTTCCGTTTGTTCGTCGAGCTGTCTCTAGCGCAAATAAACTAAATGTTTTTTCACTGGTAATTAAGCTTTTGTTGTAACTTTGCAGCAATATACTAAGCAGGGTAAAGCGTTTCAGATCAGGCAGCAAGAAAATAGGGACTGCGGACTGCGGACTGGGTATATATAAAACACGGACCAGGTATAAAATGCGAACTACGTACTATGTTTTAGGGTAATAATATTAGCGAACTTAGGCAACAGGACGGGAGAGGAAAGAAGACGGCAAACCTTGTGTGACAAGCGCGTCGACAATAATTTTGTTTCTGTAAAAGACCAGAAAATGATAAATGAAGATCACAACAAAACACCCAATTAATAGCCCTGTTACGTTTGTCACACACAAGAGTTAGCGTTCTCTTCTTTCTGTCGTCCTGTTGCGTAAACTCACTATTGTCACTCAGCCCTAACCGTGTAGCAATCAACAATCAATGGTAGCCGTAGAGTGTTGATAAGAACTCTTTAAATAGCAAGACCCGTTTTGGAAATCTATTAAAGATGAACCGATTTTATCCAAAACAGCCACAAAAGTCAAAAATTATAAACGCTATGTTTACAAACGGCATATTGCTCAAATGGTTTACAAGTGGCTCAGTTTAGGTCAAAATCAGCAAGAATACCAGCGTTTTGCACTCTGACCAAAATACATAAAACTAATCTTGTCGGCAGACCAATCGTCTCTGGTAGCGGTGGTCCCACAGACCGCATTTCTAGTTTTGTTGACTGGCTTTTACAAGGCCAATCGCGCAAAAACAAGAGTCTTACATCAGGGACACTACACACTTTTTAAACTTTCATTGAAAACACACCAATTCCAGATGAAGCAATTTAAGCTACGTTAGACGTGTGTTCTCCCTGCACTAACATTCCACCTTCACCATTACGAAGACAATTACCAGTCAAATGTACATATCCTTACTTCAAATTTGGGAGACTTAATGCGGCTGATCTCAACAAAAAACTAATTCAAATTCAACGGCAAACACTGCGTACAGACCCCATGTATTGCATTCCAATGGAGACCAAAATGGCGGTTGCTTTCTCGGTCATTTTCATGGCTCACGTTGAGAAACAACTACCGCATGGGAGCCATTTCTCTGGAAGAGATTTTTTGATGACATATTCTCAGTGTGGACCCTTCCTGAAACCGAAATCAACAACTTTATTGATTTCGCGAACTCTTCCCACTCAACAACTCCATAATGCTCCGCTGAGCGCGCTTCGCCCTCCTGAGAGCTCCGCTAGTAATCATAAATGAAGTCACTTTGAGAGTAAATATGTAACTTTACTCGACTATAGATATACGATAATATACAGTTTTGTTTTACTCTTGATACAAATTTTAATAGCGCAATAACTTTACAGTGTTAATTTGTATATTTAGAAATTTTTCAGTTTTTTGAAAAGTCGAACGCCCAAAGAATTGGATTGAATTGCTTAATCGAATTGATGCAAGGAGCGTTTAAAAACTTAATGTTTACTCTTGCGCAGCATATTGTGGACCAATCACCAAACGTCTCTTGTCAGGCAGTTTAAACAGTACCTAACATTTAACATTTTCTTTAGCAGACTCGCCTGAATTTCCCGTACATATACTGTCAACTCTCGCCTTGCGGACACCTCGCTATTACAGACACCCCGTGAATGCGGACAAGAGCCAGCCCCACCGGCGAAACACATAAAGAAATGACTGAAACAAACTCCCGCTATTACGGACTCTCGCTATTACGGAAATGCGGACACTTTCCTGCCCCCAAGCACGACATTTTACTTGTTTTTTCTCTCGCTATAGCGGACACTTGAGTACTTCGTCAAAAATCCTGACTCGCGTAACATAAAGCCGAATAAATCGACGTTACAATAAAGGAAAAAATGACAAAAAGTACTATCGACCGTTTCTTCGTAAAAGAGTAAACAAATGACTGCTGTACAGCATTTTAGGGAGAAAAGACATTCCTAACACTCTACTGTAAAAGTCGTTAGACAGGTTTCTGTTATGAGTATACTGTGCAGCATTTCTGCGATAAAAGAGCTGCCAAGAACAATAAATATATATATATATATGTATATAGGAAGTCTGTGTTTCGATTTTTCCGTAGTAGTAGAGCGTGATATAAATATTGGAAGTAGGAAAAAAACTACACTTTCATCCCGACAAGCCTGTTTCGTGATCTCTCACTCTTCAGGGGATTTTAATCTTTTACTTCCAATATTTATATCACACTCTACTTTAACGTATCGAGCACTCTACTACGGAAAAATCGAAACACAGACTTCCTAATCTATATATAGATATATAGATATATGACAGCAAGTTAACATTTTAGCCATTCATGCTATACTGGAGGAGTTTCCGTTTAGTTTTTTAAGCCCTTTCTTATGTATCCCTTGTCATTGCAGGAGCTTGGAAGTGATAATACAGCATATTTAGTTCTATTCACAATCTTATTATCTTTAATCTTTTATGGTCCATTGTAAAAAGAGGTAAAGAATTGTGGAAACTACGATGCTTCTGGGACTTTTACATATTATTTCATAAGTTGAAGAGCAAACAATTTTTTTTCTCATACCCCGCTATTACGGACATTAAACCTTCCCCCCCGGGCCGAGGGTGTCCGCAATAACAGGAGTCGACTGTACTTTGCGTTCTTGAAGCTTTTACTTGAAACATTTATTAAATGTGGACAAGATTACATTAAACAACTTAAATAATATCGGTTGAGGCCAGAAGACTTCATTTCGAAGAAAGATTCTGATTTGCCGTAGCCTAGTTTTTGTTAACTTCGAAGTGGAGTCATTTATGTACGATACAGTCAGGCGGCTGATAATGAGAGAGAGAGGGAATTGCCAAAAATGTTTCCCGTTTTGCAATTGATGCTCCTCTGACACTCAGTGTGCCACCTGCACAAAGACACTGGCCAAAAACCACCGAAGGCTACGCTGTAATTCCTGTTCAATACTACATCATAATAAATGTGGCCAAGTTAAACCGACAAAATTGAAACCGCAATTTCAATCCATAATAACAACTTGGATCTGCCCACGATGCGTTACAAAATCGTTATTGGCAGAATTACCGATGGCAGGCATTGGGAATACTAGTTGCGAATATCTTTTCCTAGACGAAGGAGAGGTAAAGGTCAGAATGTATGGTGAGGATTTTGATTCAAGTCAATTATCCGAACTGGCTGGCTCGGAATTACCAGATTGCGAAGGGATTGTTGTAGACTGCCCGGCCTTAACAGCCTCACAACTCATTATTTTGAGTTCGGGAGGTTGTGTTTTTTTTTTCATCGATCAGGGCAAATTGTGTGCGGTTTGTAATTTACGACCGAAACCAGTCAAGAGCAGTACCATAAATCGAGAACCTGGAGTCAAGTCTTTTAAGCAGAATGTCGCGGTCGATATCACCGTGATTTGTAATAAACAACAGGATTTGTAATGTCAACCGGATTTGCAATAAAAATCAACGTGATATGTAATAACAACAGGATTTATAATCAACCTAATATGTAATAAAATAACTAACCGGGTTTGTAGCTAGCTTTCAACCAGATTTGTAAACATGCTACTTACCCGGATTTGTCATAACCTATTAACAGGATTTGTAATAACGCTGCGAAAGGTGATAGAGTCACTCATTTTTGTCATACTGTCTTAATGTGCTTACTACTCATGTTGCTCAGTTTCCTTGACGTAAGAACTACTTTCTTGTTCGATGGCCTTTCAAAGTCTAACATACAGTGGACAGCAGGGTGTTTCGAGACAATCGGGTTCGTTGACTGATAAATTAAAAGCGGTGTTTTCTCCACATCTGGTAATAATAAGATCCAAAAGGTTATTACTTTGTGAATTGGGATGTTGACATTTAAGGCGTTTAGATTGAAATAACTTAATACATTCAGAAATTGATAGGCGTTGCCTTCTGAAGGATTGTTAACACGAAAATTCAAGTCGCCGGCGAGGAGGCAGATACTTGAGGCAGATACTTGAGGCAGATACTACTGGCTCAAGTAACGTGGAAAATTCATCGAAAAATAAAGCATATGTGAGAGCATTATTGGCTGAGATTGGCGTTCGACAAATAAAAACAATACGGATAATAGATGCCCTTGAATAGTTCCTTAAATTCAAACGATTTAAAAACATTAATTTCCAGTTGTTTAATTTTCAGGTCTTTTCTATAGAGCAAGCCAATGCCTCCGCCAGTGCCACTAGACCTAATGGCATGATATGGACAAATGCGTATCTGGTGGGGCTGACGTCACGGATAATAAAGTCAGAACATTCGTTAGCTCTAAGCCAGGTTTCAGCTAAAGCTAAAATGTCAATACTTTTATCCTCCAAGTTTTCTTTGATCTGAAGAGATTTGTTATTGATTGATCTGGTGTTTAGAAGGCAGAAATTGAGTAGCTTCGCTGATGGATGATGCAGCGGGAGTTGTTTAAGCGGTGAAACAATGATCGTCGGTTGAGCGGAGCATATTCAAAATCAGGACCCGGAACGCTTACCACTTGTAAGGAAATTTTGGTAAAAGGTTTCTGACAAATGGTACTGCGAATTGAAAACGTTTCCGAAAAGAGGAATGGGTTAGAGTTGTACAATTTGCAAAAAACCAGATAAAGATTGGGCCTGGTTTAAAACAAATCACCTTTTGCCTCAAAAGGAAGCCTGGCACTGGTTAACCAGACAAATAGTACAAAACATTTCACGCCTTTTCGGTGAAAACGGGAAAAAGGTATTACGTATTTCCGGAACATTTCCACCGGGTTAGCGCTCCAGGATTGCAATGAACATCCATGCATACAGAAAGATCCATACTAAATAATGAATGTGGGGGTCCAATGTGATGAATCGGAGTCCTGTCGTTTTAGAAACCGGAATCGCAACTTTGAATTTGCGACTGAACTGTTTACGCCTGTAGTGGTAGCGAACGTTGAGATAAAAGCACTTGAAATTATCTCCCATGGAAGGATCTAGTTTTCGATTTCTAACTAGACAGCCGGAGATGAAGTCTTTAGAAAGGACTTCGTTATGACTATCGTTGCAGAAAAGAACAGATAACAGCAAAAATCCAAAAAGTATATAGACCAATGAATTTTCATAGGCAGCCATATTGTCGCATACATAATAATACATCACGTGAATAGAAATGTATCGAGTCTTAAATAGCCTGCGTAGCAAGCGTTTCTGTGCGGTTTAGGAGCGAAGAACGAGGAACAAGAGTCAAAGACCGTGGGAAAAATTACGCAAATAAAAGAGCGGGGAGGGGGTGGGGAAGAAAGGAAGGAAGCGCTTGCAGACAAACATTTCGATTTTGAAAACCGCCCACTTGGCCTGTCATGCATGAGTTCACGCACCGACATTTGATGCTGTCATCAGCTGTCATAATTGACCAATAAAATGTTTGTCCTTACGAGGAGCGGAAATGAACTTTAGAGGCGCGTGTGTGAAACCAAAATATTTTTTTGTATTTTGGAACGCGTGGATGGCGTTAATGGTTAAATCTCAATGAATCCAAACGATCAATGCAGGTCAAAGCTCAGCTGGACAAAACGGCTTACCGTTCTCGCCACGGCACAGACAACTAGAGTGCTCTTGTAAAAGCATCTAAGAACAAAGCTAACTAGAAAAAAAAACACACACCAACGAGCTGGCGCCCCAGCATGACAAAACATTACAGGAAACCATCGCATTCCCTAACAAAAGAAAATTGCGTTTAGCTATGTAGATCCAGGAGCTACTTTGGAGAATAAATTAAACGATCTGAAACCCTTATATATTCGCAAGAAGAGCTTTGCGTTTCAGAAGAAGTTAAAGAAAACGCTCTTGCATTGAAAGGTAAATCTTGCCGACCAGAATAAACAACAACCGCAGGAAGAGGCGTGTCACGTACCATGCATGACCTCTCAGTATGAAACAAACCTTTGATCGACACATGTCAATATTGTTTGACTAGCCGAGCCAATCAGGCGCTGCGTTCGCTGGCGAACGCAGGTTTTCAAAATCGAGGGGTTTGTCTGCAGGCCTTTCCTTCCTTCCCCTCCCCCTCCCCCCTCTTTCATTTTTTGGCTCCCGTTTCATTTCTCGCGCGGTCGAAACCGAAAATCCCGTTCCTCGGTCTTTTTTTGCTCCGAAACTAAACGGAAACGCTTGTTATGCAGGCTAAGTCTTAAATGATTCACACAAATCGACAAGTTCACGCTGAAAACTGGCAAGAGGTAGGCTAGGTAAAATAACTTGCACAAGTTACCCCAAATTTGACACGGTATTCTCATGCAAATTTTAAAACCGAAAACAAGGGGAGTGGTCAAAGTGAATGGACACAAGCCAATCCGCTTAAAAAGGGAATATTTTTATCATATGAGGGAGTTTGTCTGTGGTAACAATTTGAAAAGAATCGGCCAACCTCGACCCGTGCGCTCTGCCCGGCTTTCTCTGACAATGACACTTAAAGCAACAAGAGTTTCTAATTTTTGTAGGTGAAGCTTTTGGGAATGATCCTAAAGTGACGAACTTCTCTGTTAGTGGGGTCGTAGGGGGAGAGAGGGGTTGTGGGCAGGATATTTTTTATTTGCACTTTGGCGATTCTTTTTTACTGGATCATCGACAAGAAGAATTGCACTTCAAACTCAGCCTGACACATGTTTTGAACTGTTTAAGGTAAACGGAATGGAGCAAAAAACGGCATAGCTATTGTAATTTGAAGAAACCGAACATTACCAAAGAAACTTTAGTCCAGACGCGCGTTAAAAATGAAGTTACCAGAAAAGTTAAGTTGATCACACTATTTATGAGTAAAAAATAAAGTCTAGCAATAGATAGTGAACCAACGTTATCAGGGAAGTTAGAGGGAAGACGAAGGAATTCTGAGTGATGGAAACAGATGAAAGGATGATCCTGAACTTAAAATGGTTGCTTCTGACCTATAGGGACAAAGAGGACTATGGCTGAAAGAGTAGTGGAGGAGGGATGTTTTACTCCTTTTCTTTGCGGGGGAATTTCATTAACTTTCGGGGGAATACATTAACGCAGATGACGTCATGCATCTCATTAAGATAGGATGATGTCATAGTTTAAATTAATGCCCATGACGTCATGCATTCCATTAAGGTAGGATGATGTCATAGTTTATTTTTAGCTGGCAAGGAGCAAGTGACGTCAATAATTTTTAGCTGGCAAGGAGCAAGTGACGTCAGAATACCCTAGGGGTTGACGTCATCAAAAAATGTTGACATCATAATCTATAAATAGAATAGTGATATCATGTCCCTACTTGGTCATGATGGTGTCATATTTTTTCTAGGTAAGATGATGTCAGGGTTTATTTTTTACCTGCCAGTTTTTTCTTTTGTTTCAAAACACATAAAATGGTCATTCCTTACCAAGCAAATCATTCTCGAGATTTGAAATCATGGTTGGATCAGACCAGATCATAATTGATGAAGTTGAAATGGGAGTACACATCATACGGAATAAAATAGGAGAGATTTTTCAAGATGTATTTGTTAGATAAGTGAATCGTCTGATCTATGTAGCAGTGAACGAACACCGCGATAGTTGTAAAATGGATGATTTATCTCACCTGCATCACACTTGCTTGACCATGGATGCTCAGGAGGCGTGGGCAACATATTTTGAACACGTGAAAGGAAAAGTAGACTTGAAAAAATTATGGAAGCTTGCACAGCAGGAAGTGGAAACTAGACTAAATTTGCAGTTAAAAGAGACTTGGATGAAATATTTAGCTTGCCTTTGTAAGATGGATACTAGCACAGTCTATTTACTCTACACGGACTTTTTAAGAAGGGACGAATGCCATCAACTTGGGTGTTATGAATACATGTTTGAGAAAGATTGTTCACAATAAATGTATAATAAAGTGATTATCTTATTTGTGGTTCTAAAGTAAACCCTAACTCTTTTGGTTCTTTAATAAACCCCATTCTTGTTCCTAATGAGTGGAAAGTCTATTTTTAAAAATAGGAATAAGAAGGTGCGGTCGCCTAGCAACACATGTCTTCTTATTTAGCGCTAAAAATCGGATATATAACAAAACACACACACATACAAAAAGTGGAGCTGAAAACTCTCTACTTCAATTTTGACTCACCATTACAAAAGTGTTTTCTCCGTTCTATCTCGAGGAAACTCAGCGCTTGGTGAGCTTATGGTCTTGTCAATTCACGCGCCGTTAGCGTTAGTCAGTTAATTATGCCGTTTAACAAGCCCAAAGTTGAATACAAATTAGTTCATCTCTACAGCTAGACCCAAGGGAGCACCTTGACTTATTATTGTAAAAACACAAACAATTAATAACTTAACAAGGATCAATTTAAACACGCGACAAATAAATTGACAAGACACGAGATACAGTTTTAAAAACTTTATTGAAAAGCAGTGACAAAGAGAGTCAAATACACAGCGATTTGGAAGGGATGGAAATTAATTAATCTTCATCTTCTTCGCCCATGGAGTATTTGTAAGGTTTGAATTTCTTATGCCGACGTTTTTTCAGCTGTTTGGCATGAGCTTTATGATCATCCAAATAATTTACAAATTGAATTCGACGCCTTTTGCGCTTCGGGCTTTGTTGTGATGGGGTTTCTACTGTGGGAGGAAGGGTCAGGAGAGCAGGATTTAAGGGTGGTGGAGGGGTGAGGCTTTCTTTGTCAGGTTTATGTAAGATAGCCACTTGTGTTAATTTAGGTGTTACGTTGAAGGGGTTAATGGGAGTGGAGACTGCTACCGTTGCTGTCGAAGAATCTTGTGTGCTTGATGTTAAGTCTGGAACAGTGCTTTCTTCCGGTCGGGTTCTTGTATTTAATTGTTCTTTAAAAGCCAGGTATCTGTTTTGCAACTGAGAGTATCTCTTAGCTTTTTCATCGTCCCGAAGATCGTTTCGAGAAAGCAAGTCATCCATGTTGCCCTGTATTTCTTACATAACTGGAAGAAGTGGGACAGGTGAAAGATTTTGCTGCTTTAGATATTTTAAAAGCTCTTGAGGAATATTTTCTTGAAACCCTGCTTGGTTAAAACCTTCTTCACTGGGCAGGACGTTTGTTCGCAGTCGACAATTATCTTGGGTAGTAGTTTTCAGATCAATCAGCAGATAACCAAAAGGTCTTTTTACAGCCTCCTCGTACTGATTTAAAAAGAAATCAGTTTTCCCGGGATACATTTGCTTGGCAAGAGTCAAGATTTGCAATTTGTCTCGTGGGTTCTTGAACAACACCAAATAATGGCTGTTTAGGCTTATGCTGCGACTACCTTTCCCCTGGTGAAATAGATTCTGCACGATATAAATCACGCTTAGATTGCGATGATGAGAACCATGAGTAAAGAGGTTCACAATTCGCTTGTCTTTACTGGCGTCAATCATTTGATCATCAAACACGATCAAATTCCCTTTGTTCACTTCAAAATAGGAATCCTGCTCCAAAGCCGTGGGAATTCCCTTGACGAATTCAATGTGTGGCATGGCGACTAGCATTTCTGTATACGCAGGCTGCCATTGTGAATAACACCAAACGATCCTCTCCGGGGGAGGGTAAATGGTAGCATAATGCGCATTGATATAGTTTTGAAGGCTATAAAATTCAATAGTTTTCCTCCACCACCAAATATTTCTATTGTTTTCCCTCCACCACCACCACCGCCACCACAATTCTATTGTTTTCCCTCCACCACCCCCACCACCACCACCACCACAATTCTATTGTTTTCCCTCCACCACCACCACCGCCACCACATGTTTCTATTGTTTTCCCTCCACAACCACCACCGCCGCCACAATTCTGATGTTTTCCTCCACCACCACCACCACCACCACATTTCCATTGTTTTACTCCACGGCAGTCAATAATAGACTGCAAACTACTATCATACGCTCAGTTTGTCGCAATGTCTCAAGTTGTCAAGAACAATCGTAGTTTTCTTCAACTCTTAGCTTTTTGTCCAGCTCATCAGCGACAGTTTCTTTTACGGACAGCCAGTCCACAACAACTACATGCATTAGTCCAAGTCTTATACAATATACTTAAGAAATACATTCTTATCCCCGAAGAAAATAAGCGGAACGTGTTGCCATATAAGGATGCTCTAGTAAACCTAGCAGAAACAAATGTCCCTTACAAAACAAAGAAGCGAATCCTTGTACAAGAGGGCGATGGTTTTATTCAAGACCTATTAGTACCTGCTGTTACAAGCCTAGGATTTTTGATGCTATAAAAGAGGAAGCTATGGTCTGTCACGGCTACTCATCAAAATGAAGAGAAAGATAGATTTGGTTGAAGAAGAACACGAGAGTGAACATGAAGAAAGCGAAAGTTCTGGTGATGAAAGCGAGGATGAAGAACCAAGAATAAAAGAAGAACCAAGAATAAAAGATGTTTTGAGTCATCTTCCCGAGCAGTGTCGGAAAAGCGTGCTTCTGATTTGCTGCATAGTATGGCCGCGTCCAAAGATATTCTTTTCTGGACTCCCAACGGACAATTACTTCGAAATAAACGCACTATTCCCGTCACAAACATCGCCGAGCTAGTTGAGTATGCGTTACTCCCTCATAATAATGAGGTTACCAAGCCTCGTGCGCTGAATACGTTTCTAGATGGACTTGCAGAGTTAGGAATCGATAAAGGTTTAATCAAGAACAAAAAATTGTTAAGTGCTTTAATAGAAAAGGAAAAAGGCTACCGAAATGTAGAAAATACTTCCGATAATGAGAGTAATAATGAGGACAGTTCATCGGATTTTGAAAATCAGGAGGAGGAGGAAGTGGCTTCTGAGAATGGCGTTGAAACTGAAGGCACCCAAGAGAGCGACAACGACACTGAAAATGATAGTGAGCAAAAAGAAAGTAGTAGCCTTGAAACGTCCACCACCTTTCACTCTAAAAGTCCCTGTGAACGTTGCGAAAACTCTAATGTGTACTCCACATTGATCATGAAATGTCCTAAATGCTTTTGGCACGATAACTACAAGATTTGTCCTATATGCGATCACCAGATCCGCGAGGAGAGAAAATACATCAAAGAGGGCTTTCTTCGGTGTCACGATTGTGGATTAATTACACACAAAAACGCCAAGACGTTGGAAACCAATTTTTATTCGTCTTCTAAAGAGGAGAACGAAGACGAGGTCTAATTTCCATCCCTTCCAAATCGCTGTGTATTTGACTCTCTTTGTCACTGGTTTTCAATAAAGTTTTTAAAACTGTATCTCGTGTCTTGTCAATTTATTTGTCGCGTGTTTAAATTGATCCTTGTTAAGTTATTAATTGTTTGTGTTTTTACAATAATAAGTCAAGGTGCTCCCTTGGGTCTAGCTGTAGAGATGAACTAATTTGTATTCAACTTTGGGCTTGTTAAACGGCATAATTAACTGACTAACGCTAACGGCGCGTGAATTGACAAGACCATAAGCTCACCAAGCGCTGAGTTTCCTCGAGATAGAACGGAGAAAACACTTTTGTAATGGTGAGTCAAAATTGAAGTAGAGAGTTTTCAGCTCCACTTTTTGTATGTGTGTGTGTTTTGTTATATATCCGATTTTTAGCGCTAAATAAGAAGACATGTGTTGCTAGGCGATCGCACCTTCTTATTCCTATTTTTAAAAATAGACTTTCCACTCATTAGGAACAAGAATGGGGTTTATTTAAGAACCAAAAGAGTTAGGGTTTACTTTAGAACCACAAATAAGATAATCACTTTATTATACATTTATTGTGAACAATCTTTCTCAAACATGTATTCATAACACCCAAGTTGATGGCATTCGTCCCTTCTTAAAAAGTCCATGTAGAGTAAATAGACTGTGCTAGTATCCATCTTACAAAGGCAAACTAAATATTTTTTCCAAGTCTCTTTTAACTGCAAATTTAGTCTAGTTTCCACTTCCTGCTGTGCAAGCTTCCATAATTTTTTCAAGTCTACTTTTCCTTTCACGTGTTCAAAATATGTTGCCCACACCTCCTGAGCATCCATGGTCAAGCAAGTGTGATGCAGTTGAGATAAATCATCCATTTTACAACTATCGCGGTGTTCGTTCACTGCTACATAGATCAGACGATTCACTTATCTAACAAATACATCTTGAAAAATCTCTCCTATTTTATTCCGTATGATGTGTACTCCCATTTCAACTTCATCAATTATGATCTGGTCTGATCCAACCATGATTTCAAATCTCGAGAATGATTTACTTGGTAAGGAATGACCATTTTATGTGTTTTGTAACAAAAGAAAAAACTGGCAGGTAAAAAATAAACCCTGACATCATCTTACCTAGAAAAAATATGACACCATCATGACCAAGTAGGGACATGATATCACTATTCTATTTATAGATTATGATGTCAACATTTTTTGATGACGTCAACCCCTAGGGTATTCTGACGTCACTTGCTCCTTGCCAGCTAAAAATTATTGACGTCACTTGCTCCTTGCCAGCTAAAAATAAACTATGACATCATCCTACCTTAATGGAATGCATGACGTCATGGGCATTAATTTAAACTATGACATCATCCTATCTTAATGAGATGCATGACGTCATCTGCGTTTATGTATTCCCCGAAAGTTAATGGAATTCCCCCGCAAAGAAAAGGAGTAAAACATCCGTCCTCCACTACTTACTTACAGACCTAAAAAAACAAGAAAGCTGAAAAAGGTGAAGCCAAACTGCAGGTAATCAATGAAACGTTCACCCCCTATTCATCACTTCTCTTCCCCAACCCGAAGGTGCCAAAAGAAGGCTTCGGATACTTCGGGGTCATTTATCTGAGACATTAAAAATTTTAATGAAATAGTGCTTCGTTCACTTACAGCGTTCGCAAGGAAGAGAGATTTGAAAATTGCCCCGACTGGGGCTCCTTTATCTCGTTGTCACTCAAATCCCTGGGGATAAATAAATAAGAATTATTCACCTCAGTGTCTCTGGCTTCAGAGCGCGCGAAAAACACTATCCACTGTTTTAGTATATACTAAATAAAGTTACTGTGGAAAACTGGAGAGCCGGGAAAAGTGCTTTTAACGTGGCTCAAGTATGAATAAATCGATGTATTTTTAAATTTTGAGTGTGTTAATGCTATCTTATAATTCTTATAATTGCAATCATCCATTTAATAATATCCTCTCCAGGTATAGGGTCTCATCAAGCGATTTAGAAATACATCCACTATAACACGTGGTGTAAATACAAAGCGTTTTAATACAACAGTATTTTGCGTTTGAACTTAAGTTTTCAATGAAACATCTGATGTATTTTTATGCGATGAATAACTTATAAATTATAATAAAATATTATTATTACTATTATTATTTTTATTATAAACACAGTCAGCTTCAACCAGAATTTGCTTATTATGGTCTGCACGGAAAGAATTTGGGCATGAAACAGACCTAAAGTCGCAGATGTACCGGATAACACAAGAAACTCCTGCTAATAAAGTTACTAAGAGATTTCAAATTAACCGTCGCTAGCTGTCCGGAATTTGAGCACGAATTGTACGAAAAAAATCACTAGGCACGGTTGAGACGAACCAACAAAGCTTTTTTTCAAAAAATGGAAACTGGATTCATTGATATGGATGGCCAAACAAAATTACTGCTGGTCTAAATGGATTTCGTTCGTTAATTTTTCATTGCAACAATTTTCTGCAAAAAGAACCAAAAAGGCAACTGTACTTCGTGATAGCAAGTCTAACCAAAAGTTGCATTGAAAAGAAGAAACGTGCTACGGCACTGATATCGATGGTGGTACAAAGACAAAAACACCAACACTTGGTAGAATGTTTGATACATTGCACAAAAGATGTAAACTAGGCGTCTTCACAATTACATATCTAATGCTTGTAATTTACTGGAAAGGGTTGTGTCAAATGCATATTCTAAGAGTAAACGTCAATTTAAAATTTCTGAAGAGAATATTATCCATAGCATTCCCGCTTATGACATTGTTATAGGAAAGCGTAAGGATGAGGCTGTGCGGTTGTTTTATCGACAAAAATCAACAAAAGAAAAGATGAAGGGAGAACCTCCTTGTGTATTGTGCATAACTGTACAGTCCCAAAACTTTCTCCATACAGCAAACTTATGGCATATGTCAGTCACATTTCAGTTAATCCAACGGTGTGGATAGTTTGGATAACAATGTTGTTTTTCAGAAATATGGCCAAGCTCATATAATATAATATATTTTGTTAATTTTATACAGCGCTAAAACTGTATACATATTCCGAAGCGCTAACAAAAGCTAACAAACGTACACTAAACATGACAGCCACTTAGGGAAAATGAAAATGAAACATCGCAATCACTGTACGCGAATTGGTTCAATGGGCAAATGCTAAACGAAATCAAAAGGTCTTTAGAGCCTGCTTGAAACCCTGAACACTCCAGATACTCTTGATAGCTGAAGGGAGAGTGTTCCACAACAAGTGCTAAAAGGCCCTGTGCCCAAGGGTCTCGCACTTTGTTTTGGGGACCTTTAATTCGCAGCTGGCTTCAGATCTTAAATTGCAGGGACCACTTTCCTTGAATCTTAGAAACTTCTATAGGTAAACAGGGCCAACACCAACGAGAGCTCGGTGGACGGGTATCACTGGAGGCACTAGGGCCCTGGTAACCAATGTAGATTATAAAGGCTGGTGTGTGGTGACTGAACGTGGGTACCAAGCAGACAATGTGGGCAGCTGCAGCTGCTAAGAATCCTCTGCAACGGATCACGTTGGTATTTTGGAAACCAAAGAGCAGGTAGTTGCAATAGTCAACACGAGATGTTACAAAGGCGTGAACCAGAACTTTGTTAGCATCTTCCGATAGATATTTTCGGATCTGTCTGATGAAATATAGATCGCGCAAGGCCTTACTGCAGACTTTGCTCACATGAATGTCCATCAAACATGCCCCGAGATTGCAGACGCTGATTTCAGAATCCTCGACAGTGACTAATTCAAGTTGTACCTTGCTCAACTGTTGGCGGGAACCACAAAGAGAAACTCCATTTTTGTATCGTTTATTTTGGGCCGGTTGGTGACCATCCAAGCTTTAACGTTTGTGATACAACAGTCTCATTCAAAATTGTTGGGGCGCTTTGCTATCTTCTTTCCCTCCCAATGTTGGTGTGCAAGATTTGGTGAGTGAACTGCGATAACCAACATTGGGAGGACCAGGAGACGGGCCAGAAGTAGAAAGAGTGTTCGGTGGAAGGGTCCCAACTATTTTCGTCTGAGACTGAAGCTTGGATTGCTCTGAGCGCACCATGTTGAGGAGATGTCGACAATGGCATGAAGGACAAATACAGCTGGATATCATCTGCATACATATGGATACTAGGTAGGTGGTTCTCAACGACGTTGAATCTCCCAGATACATACATGGTAAATGAAATCGGCATGAAGACACGCTGAGTGCGACAATACAGGAAGGGCGAATAACTAATATAATAATATTATTAGTTTTTGCCTCGAGGAACTTAATCATTCTTTGTTTTCTTAACAGCAGAGAGCGTGCCCGGTTGTGAAACACAACCAAGATGCAGTGTAGCAAAAGTTTTTAAAGGATTTAAGGTACCTGATTTGAGCATTAAAGTGAAATAATGTCTTGAAATGAGAATTTGTTATTATAAATCTCTCATACAATGATTGTAAGAGTAAGAGGATTTATGTTGACTTGAATTACAGTAGAATATAACTGTCTCGAATTCTCCAAACCCTTCTCGTGTTCAAATCAGGCTATGCAAACACGGAAAACGTTTCCTATTGCTTAAAGATTTAATAAATGCCTATAATAACAACTAAACCTAATGTAAAGAGGAAGTCTGACCTGTAAGCTTTCATGGCTTCTTGAGACGCCCTCGCCTTTTGAAATTGTTTTCTTTCGAAAACGAGGAGTTTTTGCTTTAAAAAATGTTTAACTCAACTGAACGGAAAAAACTCTAACGCGGCTTTCTTTATCCGTACGACCTGAAGTAGGAGGAGGGCGCTGTATGCTGGACAGGGCATCGCTAACTTGGTAAAACTGGGAGTGTAAAATTTCAAGGCATCTTTTCTTTCTTTATAAAGGTGACGAAATGTTATTAAGGAAATAAGCAACTAGAGAATTCCAATGTTTTGTATACTAGTCTTAATGTGAAAGTGAGTGCTGACGTTGGCACAGGAAGATATTGCCTATAGGGAGGATCGTATCAGGAAATGGTCTACTGTATTGTTCTAAATTCTAAATTCACCCATTAAGGTTTAAGCAGTAAGCGTTTTAAACTGTTGAAGGTGACGCCTTTCCAGATCAAACCCAAGCTTTTACGAGTGATCGTTAATTCTTGGGCGTGCCAAGTTTGCCTCATAATTTGCACTTTGGGGATTTTTTTTTTAATTACTGGATTACCGAGAAGAAGAAGCACTTCCAAAATCAACGTAACACATACGTGTTACACAGTTCAAGGGAATAAGTATGATGATAAAAAACGGCATAGCTAGCGTTAGTGTATATTGTTAACAAGCGAAAATCGCAGAAACCTTTAGCCCAGTCTGGGCTTTTAAAATAAGTTACCGAGCAAAAAGGCAAGGCAAAGTAATTCTAGCAGGGCAATTTTAGCAAAAGCTATTCAAGCAAGGTTATCAGAAAAGTAAGAGAGAAGGCAAAGGAATTCTGAGATATAACACGATGGAAACAGACGAAAAGTCGAACCTCAATTTCGGTTAATCCAGAAATGGTTGCTTCTGACCTGTATGCACTCAAAGGACTGTGGTTGAAAAAGACCTTTTAAAGACTTAAAAAAACGAAAGCTGGAAAACGAAGCCAAACTATGGGCAATAAATCGACCGTGCACCCCCTCCCCACCCCTTCCCCAACCCGCAGGTGCCAAAAGAGGTCTTCGGATCCTTCGAAGTCAGTCATATAAAAAATAATGAAATAATGCGTCATTCACTTACAGTGTTTGCAAGGAAAGGAGATTTGAAAATATCCCTGACGGGAGGTCCTTGATCTCGTTGTTTCTCAAATCTCTGTAGATAAAGAAATAACGTTACTGTGGATTAGATAAACGGCAATCGTGGAATGTTTTTACCTACTTTTCGTAGATTATCAACCATGAAGGAATAAGCGTCGCAACTCTCAGTGATCAGTTAAGCTGGATAATTTTCTGTAACCGTTGTGGTCTCGTCCTGTATAGAGCTCAAACGAAAAGTGAACATGGACTTTATTTTCCTCTTGGCCGCCGGTTCCTTAATGCAATTAACAATACAATGCCTTTGTTGTGATTGTTTAAGGGTGTTTATTGAATTGGCAGGCGCAGGCGTCATAGGAGAGGCGCTTGCGTTTTTCTAGATACTAAATATAGGAAACAATTCACGCGTGAACAAGTCAAGGATCATTTAATTTAAGAACGTGAATAGTTTCTTGTACATCGTAGTATTCTGTCAACATTTCGTGAAAAACTGAAGAGGCGAAAAAGGTGCCGTTAAGGTGACTTAAGTATGGAGAAATCGATGTAGTTGTAACTTTTGAGTGTGTTAATGGTACCTTATAATTCTTATAATTGCGATCATCCATTACATCAGAGCGACTTAGAAATACATCCATTGTAACAGCTAGTGTAAATACTGAACGTTTTAAAATAACTTTTTTAACAGATAAGTTCTTAAGTATAACCAGAAACTCATAAGGGGTTGAAACGTGTAACTCCCATATGTTTGCTTTGTCCGATGCTCGTGATTATTCATTTTCGAAAGTACCATATTTGGAATGAGAAGAAGAGATAACTGACCAATCAAACTTCGTAATCAACGTGACGTAATTTTCATTCAGGTTCCCGCGCCCGCTTAAAAAAATAGCCGACAAACGGGGGAAAAACTCCCGAAAGCCGAGAAAGCTTTCAAAGGTTGAAACCAGGAATATTATCGAAACACTGAGCTGGATTTTATTGCCTTACCACCCGGGCCAAACGTAACATTATGAAACCCATTGACGGTCTCGCAACTTCTTGAAGTTGTCACTTCAAAAAATGATGCCTCTGCACAGTAAACTTATACTCCAAATAGGCTTTTAAAATTCTCATGTTAAAAGTCTAGAATAAACAGGGAAAAATATTTTCGAATAAAATTCATTAGCTGCGTATCAAAAGTGTCCAAAACCTAAATTTGACATCTTCGCAAAAAGTGATGCTTGTAATGAATGTGAGAAGCATTTTAAAAGCTTAAATTAAACTTAGATGTTGTAGTCACGATCGTGTTTTGAGCTAATTTTATGAATGAACAAACTCATAGACACAGAAGCCGTTTCTTGAAAATTTTTATTCAAAGTCCAAAAAGTTAATCCTTTAAAACAATTCGGAAAACACTATCTGGATCGTGGATCCGTTCACGCAAGTGACATGGGCTAAGCACATGGCAAAATTCAACACAAAATCCATCTCAAATGAGGGCACATTTTAGCGAAGAGAAAAATTTATAAAACGTGTATGAAGCATTTAAAAATACATAAATTCCCTTTCAAAAACGTAATTGTCTTGGCCATAGAGTGCAAAATGTACATGAAAATTCAGCAAAAACTTCCCTGACTTGGTTGCATTTCAAAACAGACCATGGGTTCCGCCGTAAAGAAAACAAGGTTGAATTCCTCGAAGGACGATTTCTTGAGGAAAAGCTTCCCTTTTTCCACAAAAAGAAAGCTGAGCATTCTTTTGAACTTTCTTTTTCCATTTTTTGTCTTTTAACGGTGTATTTTTAACCTTGAAATGGAGAACTCTTGTCTTAAAACATCTGCATGGTGATCGCGCAGCAGCCATTTTGTTGAAAATTGATATCCGTCACTAAGATTTCCAAATATGGTCAAAATGAATATTCACGAGCATTGAACGCGAGTTACACGTTTCAACCCCTTATGGGTTTCTGGTATAACCTAACTTAGATTTTAGAATTTTAAATTTGATTTACTTGCATAAACGTTTTAAAAGAAATTTTAGAATTTGCATTTATTTATTTTTCTTTACTTGGATTTTCAGTATTTTGCGCTTGAATCTTAACTTTTCAATGTAACATCTGATGTATTTTTATCCAATGAATAAATTTTAAATTATAATGAATTATTATTATTATTATTACCATACTCAGCGAAAACCATAAAGATCAAGTCACGCCGCACAAACATCAAGTCACGCCCGAATCCGTTTATCACACCTGAGATCAAACAATTGATGAAAACCCGTGACAGCTGGCATAAAAAGGCGCGTAAAACAAACGACAAACTCCACTTGACCGCTTTTCGATTTTTTTAGACAGGAAGTAAAGCGAGAGATAAGAATCGCAGAAAAGGAATATGTTCGCTCGGAATTATTGAAGTGCAAAGGAAACACAAACTCTATTTGGAGAGTTATAAATCATTGCGTTCCCAACAGAAAGAAAAAACATAAAAAGTTAAGGCTTACAAGTATCGTAGCTCAGATAAATTGAACGTGGGTGATAAAACGCGAAACCTCACTTTACAACTCGTTTGGCAGCATAATGTTGCTTAACAACTCGCACTTTTTTGTTGTGTATTTAAGGGACGCCTCTTTTTCATCACCTTTTAAATGTCTTTAAAGCAATGTTTTTGCTTTAAAAACATTTAACTCAGCTGAAGGGAAAAAAGCTCTTTTTTTTCTTTGTTATAAAAGTGAAGAAATGTTGGATAATGTTCTGAAACCAACATCGCAGTTCGCCCTGTATCGTGGTCAAAGGAAATAAAGTGAACATGGATTTCACTTTCCTCTGGGCAACCAGTTCGTTAACCCTGTTAACAATAAAACTTGTGTTTTAGAATAATTGGAAGGAATTTATGGAATTGACCACTCCAGAAGATACCATAACATACCATAATGCTCTTTGTTTGTCACCCCAACATTTTGCAGAAGCATTTACTTCAGTTTCTCTTGGGAGTTAAAATGGCCCCAAGAGAAACTGAAAACAATGCTTATGCAAAATTTTGGAGTGACAAACAAAGAGCATGATGATGTGTTATGCTATTTTCTCGAGTGGTCAATTGGCATGCGCAGCAGCCATAGGTCACGCGCGTGTTCTTTTTGGCAGATAATGAATGCGACTGTTGCATGCTATTTATATCAATAAAACGCGCGTGAACAAGTTAAGAATCATTTGATTTAAGAAAATAAATATTTTCTTGTACATTGTGGCGTTTTGGCAAATAATAATAATAATAATAATAATTTACATTTATATAGCGCAAACCTCTATATGAATATATTCGGCTGCGCTTTACAATATTGTTATTAAATTTATGTTAAAGGTGACTAAAGCGTGAGAAACTATTAAAACTTGAATAAAAAGTATTAAAAACTATAAAAAAAACTACAACTAAATCTATTTAAAAGTTAAATTAGAAAAATGAGTTTTAACAGCAGTCTTAAAAGTGTCCAATGTCTTCATGTTACGAATTGCCGAAGGTAATACATTCCAGAAATAAGGGGCAGCTGACTGGAATGCACGATCGCCAAGAGTTGGATAAGTCTTAATGCCTGGTTACTCGAGGAATATAGACTCATTTGACCTTAGAGAGTTGTTTCGCATTCCGCCCATAGCCAGAGCGATACTGCGTGGACACATTAAAATAGCGGTTATTACATAGTGTTAATTAACTCCCACGAGGACAGTTTTAGGTACATAAGCGGCCACGCGGTATTAGACGGGGACACTATCAAGATAGAGCAGAAATGTACCAGGTTTTTTTTACTCTCTCCCTCGGCGTCTTCAGTGATTCAAGTGTGTACAGAGAAAATTACAGTATACCACCGAATAAACCTGTTGTAAGTGCAAAAAACTGGTTCGTGATACTCTTCCAAGTGGATTCGATATATATCCAAACCAGTCCAAAAAACCTGAACAAGTTCGAAGAAGAGAAGTCACAAGTTCTGTTCAAAGCCTCAAGCTGAGCCGATTTGAAGTCAGCAGCTGACGAACCGACGAGGAAAAGTCGCAAGCAGAAGCTAAACAAGTGGAGGTGAAAGCTCAAGACCTCAGAAAATCCGGAGCAGACTGGAATCTACAAAAACAGCATATTCAGTAGGAAAAAGGTATTCATTTCCTTTATTTCCGCAGAAAATACGGAGAATCATTTGAATTCAAGTTCAGAAGTTACGCAACTGGACCTTGCTTAGATGAAACATTACTTGCAATTCAGAAGAGAGTTTCATGAAGACATTTGGATGCATTGATTACATGAGGATGAATTGACTTTGTTCCAATATTGGAAGTTTAGAACTGATGAACAATAAAGTTTAATACTTCATTCAATCGTAGAGAAAACGCAAAAGGAAAAAAACACTTAATTTCCCTCTTAATTGTGTTAAAAAACAGCAAGAGGCAATTACGGATAGGCTAATCGAGACGGGATCTACAGAAGAACAACTTAAGGCTAATCAGCAGGTGGGCGATAAAGTCAGAGGCGATTTTTTAAAATACAGCGAAATTTTTGCCACTTATCAAAAAGCGTGTAACTCCCAAGAACCACCGTACGATGCGCTCGAAGCTATGACCACAGCAGTAACCAAAATGGTAGACGTTTTAGGTTCGCAAAAGACCGCTAGTGACGGACTTGAGAAGTTATCAGTGCCAGCATGGGACGGAAATAGAAAATCTTATGCAACTTGGAAGGGCGAATTTAACTATTGGATAAATAAGTACAAACAGGACGAACACGAACAGCCTCAAAGACTAAGAAAAGCGTTACCAAAAAACTCTTTTTGGTCTGATCAAGTCCGGCCAAGCAAGAAAATCTAGCAAGCGTGGAAAATTCTTGATACTGAATTTGGATATCAAATGAAATTAACGGACACACCGCTAAACGAAATTACCAATCTCAAACCAATAAAGGATGACTCGAACTCGCTCTACAAGCACATCGGAAGCACCCTTTGTCATGTCACAGTTTCTGTCTAAACTGGATGCCAACGATAACATTGAATTTGGCCGCGAAATGCTACGCATGGGAAAAGAAGAAAATGCTTTAAATTTGATTGATTGGCTAAACAAAGAAGCAAGTTTACGATCGCAGTTGCTGAAATCCAAGAGAGAATAGACCCTCAAGAGTTCAGCTACATCAGATCTGAACATAATCCAGCTGACGCCTTGACGAAGGGAATTCTCCCGGAACAGCTGGAAAAATGGTCACAAGGACCGCAGTTCCTTAGAAGGCCGCAAGAAGAGTGGCCCAAATTTGAAAAAAAATGCGCTGAAGATCAATGAAGAGTTGTCAGCTCATATGAAACCTCCCACTGAAGTCAAACAAACTTCCTGCGACAAAGCAGAATTTTCAACTGCCCAGAAAGAATTAAGAGACTATCTCCTCTTTGTACAAAAACTGGGTCTTTTTCGGGTGGGCCGTCCGGCCTAGCGAAAGCTTCAGGTTTAACTGGTTTAATATTCCGAGGCTCTTCACCGCTTCTTGTTTTGGTTTGACGCTCACAATATTCTAATATTCAGTCCCGTCGGCATCCCTCAAAAGTTTCACATCTGACCAGCACATTTGACAACGTTCACCACAGCCTCTCAATCCAAAACGAATTGAATTCTTTAGCCACACCGTGTTGATTAAAGCCTCGGCACTAGAGATTCATAGTATATTACTCTTGTAAAGAACTCTTACTTCGTCATCGCTGATAGTCTCGGCTTCAAATGGTGTGCTTCCCCTGTCTTCTTTTTTCAGGAGTTTGCCACGAGTATCCAGCGCCGTCCTTGTTTGCTCAAACTCTCGATCTTCGACGATGCTATTTGAATACTTCACGTTTTTCAAGTGACGATTGAAGCTCGCTATAAACCCTCTGAGGCTTGACGGTTCATAATGGCCCCATCTTTTCTTTGACAGCAACTATAAACTCACTCAGAAAATCATTGAGTTCCTGTGGTTGTATCTCTTCTATTTTTCAGTTTTCTTGCTTGGATTTCAGAAACTCGGAGAGCAAGCCTACATCTCGTCTAGTTTTCGACAACGTTTGTTTGTTTTTCTGTTCCTCGATAAATTTGTTAAAGGATTTCTGCAAAGCTGGAAAGCGAAGGCTTTCTCCCTCAGCCATTATTTAGCTTCTTCTGGCAATTTTCTTGAGTAGATATTAACCAAACCAGAAATCTGCTAAAAATTTTTGACAGACCTGCAAGAATAAAACCTTTAACGAAAACACAAAGCTACCAAAAACACGGTTGCTTTTGGTGGGTGCGCTTTGATTGGTCGAAACGTTCTACTCACACGTAAAAAGGCCGTTTCGCTTTTGAAATTGGTTGAATAAAGGCAGGAACCATGTTTTCACTCAGGTTGACTCAAACATAATAACTCAGTGTGTATGCAATAAATTGGTTTTTCTCATGCAAATTTAATTCCTATTTGGCTATTATTATCGTCAAGAAACATAAACGTAAATTTTTATCACCGGAAATAAGTTAAGAAAAAAATTGCTAGAAATTGTATGAGATGTGTAATCAATGACTAATCGGTGGATAATCATTAGATAATTGATAAGTAATCGAACGCGTCAATTACTCATCGATGACATCAATGATTGATCGATGTAATCGTAAGAAATCGATAGGGCACAAACTTGTTGGCAATCGATTAGTCATCGATTACCCATTGATTATAGCGAATAATCAATGACTTATCGGTTGATTACCCAATAATTACTCATCGATTACTCATTGATGTCATTTATCATCGATTTACGTCTGGTATTAAATAACAAACAAAGGGACAGAAGGTCATTTACTTACAATATAATATAGTTAATGTGCGTCAATTAAACGAAAATTATGGAATGTTTTTCTCATTGTCAGGTCTTGTAGGCTAACAACGACTAAACTCGCAACAATCAGTTAAAAGTGGATAATTTTATGATATGGTTTCACTCTCTATTGTGCTCAAACTAAAAGCGAAAATGGACCTCGTTTTCCTCTAGGCTGCCACTTTGTTCCATGTAATAATATTTGTAGTTTTTTTTTACTATAGGGAGCTTTAGATCAAGGACTCGACAGATCTGCGACGCGACTGGAAGTAATTTTTCACAGAAAAGGCTTCCTGCCCATGCTCGACCCTTCAAATTTGACGCGTCGTAAAGCGTACAAAACGCGAGTCAAAGGAATTTGGCGCTGTGTAGAAAACGTGAGTATTAATTGACTTTGTCAACCTAGAAATCGAAATCCAGATTCATGTAGAAACTTTCTCGCGAAAATTTACGCTGCAAACTTGGCGGAGATGACATTTTTTAACTTGATATGCGGGTTACTGAGGTTGGCGAAGCGAAGCGAAGACGGATCAGAAATGGCTTCCTCTTCTACAAAATTATTTGAAGCAATTTGTGTCTCCTAGCTTTTAAAGTTCTTTATTATCTTCGGTATTTTACCCGTCGTCTTTGCCAAACGTACCCCTGAACTGGCTGAGAACAAACAGAATATGATTTTTTTTTCATGGAAGCATATTTTTAAAATTATAATCTTAGCTGAAATTTACCTCTGCCTTTAAGCTGTTGGTGTTGTTATCTCTTATTGTAGTCCCGTGATGTTTTGAAACAAAGAAAAAGACTTTATCTTGTACAGAGACGTTGCTAATAATAACCGCTACGCGACAACGAAGCAGCACGTAGGAAAATATTGCCGACACTCGATCAGTTTGTAGTGATGTGGGAGTTCTTGCCAACAGGCACAAGAAAAAGTCGAGAAAAGAGGGGATAACACCATATGAGCCCTCCGAGTTATACAACACTTAAGATAAGATCCTAGCTTTAGAAGAATCAAGTGCAGAAGATGCAAGTTTTTTTCCAAGCGGAAATCTGCTTTACATTCGGCCGGATTTTGTTTACGAGAGAACTTTTATTTTACGACGAGTGAGGAAATCGTTGATTCATTAGGCTGCACGCTTTCTTCGTAAAAAAAATTCTTCATCATTGATTTTTTTTCCTAGCACATTGACAGCATATTTAATTTTGGGCTTCATTAAACGATCCTATCTTTTATTTTTGTGAAAATAACAAAAATATTGAACTGGGGCGTTGCAAAACTAAAGCTTATTTTTCCCACGCTTAGAACGCCGTTCTCATTCCAGGCTTTTGCTCGGTCACCGCGTTCTAAAAGCCGTCGCGTCCTCGATCTAAAGCTCCCTAAGATTGACAAGATTTCATTAACGAGTTAAAAACAAATAGCATATCTGAGGTTTTAGCTGCGTGGGGCATTTAAAAATAACCAGTTGACGTTGGGCATATAAAATTTAAGGGGTAACGAACATGAGCGAAAAAGTCGGGAGACTAGGCCGAAGGCTGTAGAGCTTCAACCTTTCATCACACGGCAGAGAAACTGTGCAGGAAAGTAATGTTCTACCTGATAATTTTCTTCATGGCTAAAAGAGGGACGTGACGTCCTCAATCAGGTGATCAAAGCGTTTTGAATGTTTTAGTCCGTTTTTAAAGTACCTTTTTGTCTTAAATTGGCAGGTTTTTTTTGTTTTTCTCAACAATTCTTTACACAGTATTGTCGGCTTGGTAACTATTATTCCATTTTTAAAGCAAAAGCAAACATAAACTGAGCCAGAAAATTAAAAGTGGCGCAAATTGACCGATATTGCAAGTTAAAATCGAAAAGGAGACCTACTTTTGAGACTTTTGTAATTTTTTTTTTTAAACTTAGGAACAGTATCCGGTTACTGCGCATGCACCAAACTTTGATTTTCGGACAGGATGTCGGGAAATCAAAAGATGCGAGGAGAGTAAGAGAACCTTGAAAAATCCGTTTGCATCGCGCTTGGCCGAGTTCAATACTAATTAAAACTTCTCACGATTACAGATCAATGATGTACTGTTCCCGTTGAGTTTCGATTTGGGCGAAATGGGATTTTTTGGCGTTACTTTTATTGCCGTTGGCTGGAGGACCAAAAGATGGGAAGCGCTTTATGCCGATTGAAGGCTTATTTCTTCTGCCAGCTTCCATACAAGCTTAGATAATTGTGAAAGGAATACGCAGAAATGAAACAGCAAAAATAAAGACTGTAAGAAAGAAACCATTGAGATATTGATGTGACTGAAGAGATCTTGTGGAGGGGAGCTTCGTAAAGCAGAATGTTTTGCAACGACGCGTTAGTAAACTTTTTTTAAATGAATCTCCCTAACGGCCGCCAAAATCAAACAAACAGGCGCTACATGTTTAGAAAAACTAGTGCAATGAAATCATAATATAATTTTTGATTAACCTTTGCGATGATTCATGGCGTTGATATTGCCTTTTTATTTATACCTTTCAAACGTCTGAGGCTAGAACGCGAGCAAATCAGGCAAATATTGCTGGACTTGGAACAATTGACCTCTGACACAAGTTTCACATTTTAGAGCGAGCGGAACGAGATTTTCGGTTCGCGAGGCGGTCCTGCTAGCGATAAAATCGCGATGAGTCTTCGTGCCGCTAGCCAAATTTTAAATAAGACGAAAGACTTCTTCGAAAGTCTAGAATATTACTTGAGAATATAAACAACAAATTTCCGTTGGCGGTGCGGTTAAGGAGGAAATCTTGTCGAGTCAATATGAAAGTTCCATTGTCTTTTGAAGAAAAAACAGATGACGCTCGCGCGTGCGCATAATCGGGACACTGTCCCTTTAACTGTTTGTTTGCCGAAAAAAATGTTCAATGCTAGTTAGTAAAAGAGAACTTTAAAAACTAAGAGAATGTATTTGGCAGCCATATTGTTTTTCTTCATTCCTGGGAGAGAGGTCATGTAGCAGCTCTTCCAACCCTAAAAGCCAAATGGTTTGCAACCCTAACCTAAAACAATAGAAATAATGGTGAACAGTGTTGTGTTAATGTTTTCCCCGACCGATTAAAAGCCACCCAACCAGCAGGGAGAGAATCGTACGGTCATACCACCTCGGTAAGCGCTGTCAGCGGTTACTGAGGTGGTCCAGTAGCCTTATATTTTTTTTCATTTCTTTTTTACTCTCTTTTTCACCTGTCTGGTGCATATAGCTAGTAACATAGTGTGTTAAGTTGAAAGCAAAGTTTACAGAAATATAAAAAATGCGGTATGTATCGTAGTGTCTCTACCGGTATTTTTAGTAATACTGGACACTGTTATCATTACCCAGTTCAAACGTCGAATTTCACATGTCCCTAATTTAATTCCAGAGGTAACTGCTTTGAGATGCGACGTCTGAATCAACTAGATTCGACAGTTTCAAATTAAATATCTAAATCATATCTAAATTGCCTCTAACAGCCGAGATATAAGCGTTTTAAAAGATGTAACCCAAGCAAAACTTTGTCTTATGAATTTATTGATAGATAGGTGCCCCCACGGCCTTAAGTCAAATTTACAACCGTAAAAGTATTGAAAAGCTGACGTTTCGAGCGCAAGCCCTTCGTTGGATCGAATCAAGGGATTCGAGGATATGTCTGCATGGGCGTGTAAAGGCAAAGATATTGGTGGCCGGGAACATGGCAATGTATATAAAAAAAATACTTCGGATAGAGCAGCGTTCATTGATTTGATTTTTTGGCGGATTTTGAGCGCCGATTAAAAAGACAAGGCTTTTGCAAAGCTCTGTGATTCATTGGTGTAAAAAAAAAAAACGTGTTGTGGCTTGAACAATGTGGAAGGTTGAAATAGCATCAGGTTTTGATGAGTATGTATCATTTCTTTCCACATTTAGATCTGTCGCCTTGTAATCTCACTGATTGACCCATGTGCATCTTAGTCAATAGTGTGCGGCAGCTTATGCTATAGATAACGTTTGTAAAGGTGAATGCGTGACAAAACTTTCATTACGTTGTGAATGAAAGGGCAAGTTTTGCATTGTGTGCGCGCTCACTGAAAGTCCTAGGTTGATCGTCAGTTTCTAAAGCGTTTTTTACTAGAAAGCAACGCTCTTGTCTCGTTAAAAGAAAACAAGTAGTAGTGCGAAAATATTTCATTTCCTTTGGAGTCATTTTGGAGCATTTGATAGTTCCTGTGTGAAACTCGGATAAAACGATGACCTTTCTAAAGACTAATAAAATAGAGTAAGAAAATTTTAAGACAAAACATAAATATGGGTCCAAAGTTGTAAAATAAGAAACCAATAGGCCAATTAATCGAAAGTAAAGTAGGAAATACACTTACAATTTAGTGGCTGTAGTTGGAATACAATTCCAGTTATGTGTTATATTGCCTTTTCTACAGTCGTGTTCGTTGGTGACTTGGCCAGAACTTGTTATCGAACCTTTACTGCGACACAAATGCTTGCAATCTGCAAAATGATTAGACGCATGAATGAGGCAATTGGTAGGGGAATTTTTAAGAGAGCGATACACTTCGATATTCATTAAAAGACAATTACCAATGTTCATATTTGCTCATTGACCAAGGATGAAACCAAATTTTTCAATATTTTGGTAAATTTTTTTTTGTTTACAAACCTTAATGGACACAAACTACTTGTGTTGAAAACAATGGCGAAACAAGGGCAACTAGTCTCAATATTCTTGTGTTCCTTTTTTCAGCGAATGGAACTGAACCATCAACTAATAAATTCAAGACCGCTGTTTGTGCAAACTACTATAAGTGTTGTGAATCCTGGTGCATTTGTATCTGCCAAAATCCGCTTCTGAGATCCAACGTGGAAAACACGCTTGCACCAGCGAAGAATCTAGCGCATCAGCAACTAAAGACATTGGAAAGCTGTTTACTTTAGTGACTTTATTAACTTTACGAAAATCAACACAAAATCTATATGACCCATCCTTCTTTTTTACCAAAACATCAGGATATACTCTATACGGCCTTTGCCTGATAAGCATAGCATCACCAGTATTAATGACATGCTGTACAAGGGATGTTCTAACCAACTGATCCCCAGGATTCGCAACAAAAGACAGCCTTTGCTACGCACGACGGCGTTTATGAATTTGTGACAATGCCGTTTGGATTAGTGAATTCAGGAGCCAGTTTTCAAAGACTTATGGGTCATATTTTGAGAGGTTAGAATACCGTTTTGCTTTGATTTACATCTATGATATAATCATTTTCTTTAAACCTGTAGATGAGCATTTAGTCCATTTGGAGGAAGTTTTTAGAAGGCTGTGTGACGCCAATGTTAAGTTGAATCCAAAGAAATGCAGTTTCATTAAACAAAGACTAGAGTATCTCGGTCACTTAGTTACGCCAGAAGGTATAAGTCCCAATCCAGACAAAGTAAGGGTAATTCAAGAATTCCCCACCCCCAAAAAGTTGAAGGAATTGAGGAGTTTCTTAGGTTTTGCTTAATTATTACAGACGTTTTGTAAGAAGTTTTTCAAATATTGCCAACCCTTTGAATGCTTTGACAAAGAAGAACGTTCCTTTTGATTGGACTGTAGCTTGTGCCGAGGCTTTTGACAAGCTTAAGCGTGCCTTGGTTTCTGCACCGATTTTGGCATATCCTAATTTTCGGGAACCATTTTTATTATTTGTTGACGCTAGCTCCACTGGTATTGGTTTTACCTAAGTGCAAATTCAAAATGTAAAGGAAGTAGTCATTGCTTACAATGCTCGTGGTTTGAATCGGGTAGACCAAAATTATAGTCCTACATGCAGAGAGAGAAGCGCTTGCACTAGATGAAGGTATTAAGAAACTTCAGCCTTATTTACACAATCGTAATTTCACTGTAGTTACTAATCGTAGCTCACTTCGTTGGTCATTGTCTTCGGAACGTATTTTAAGTATTTTTGACCATGCAACTAAAAGAATCATATCTCTAAAAGGTCTAGATAGCAGCAACAATATAGATAGTCGTATAAACATAACAACTTTCTTTAATTTTCCAGACAAGTTTCGACGGTATATCCGTCATCTTCAGTGTTACATATTTTGAAATCGTCGTCGCATTTAAGCGCGCGCGATCTTAGAAATTTCGTTACATTGCGTTGTCGATATTGCTTACTAAAACAAAAAATTAAATGTGTGACGCTTAGTTCTTACAGGGAGATAGTCAGGTTAATGTGTTTCACCTGCTGGTTGAGATCGGGCTTCTCCCATTTTATAAACATGGATTCCTTAGAGGGTTGTCCAATACAACCGCACCGTAACGGTCCGTATAAGCCATGTGTCGATCCGTACGGATCGAACCGATCGACAAAACGGGTATACGGTCTGTAAAGAGTGTTTTACGGTCCGTAAATCGCATCTCATTAGTGGGATTTAGGATATTTTCATGGCAAGAGTGGTTATATACGGTTTGTCGATCTGTACGGATCGAACAGATTGACAAAGGGGGTATACGGTCTGTAAAGTGTGTTTTACGGTCTGTAAATCGCATTTCATTAGTGGGACTTAGAATATCTTCATGATATGGCGAGAGTGGGTATTTACCGTTGGACGGTACGGACCGACGAAAGGGGTATAATTTGTGAAGAGCTCTCTTCGGTCCGTAAAGTGCGCGAGGTTCACGTTGGCGATTATTGGGTCCGTATAACTTAGGAGATAAATTATAAGAGAGATATTCAGCACTATGATGCTGTAAACTCAAGGTAGTGTAATTGCAAATATTATGATAATTTTACATTGACTGTTATGTATACTCAGTGTCCAAAGTGCAATATTTTACAATCTCTTGGCTAAAATTCTATCGTAACTAACTGCATTACAGTTTTCACTTTCTTTACTTTTTGCCCTTTTTCAGCACGCGTTTTTTCTTGAGTACCTTTTACGGTGTCTAAGTTTGCGACCCGGAACGAATATTTCAAACCATATCATGAGTTATAACTTATGTGTATTGGTGAAATGTTACTCTTGAATTGAACTGTATTTTCTTCCTTTTCAAACATTATAGCACAAGACAAATTTGGGAAATATGAATTAAACCAAGGATAAAATTAATCCACAACACAAAATTGAACTGGAACATCTACATGTACTAGATTGTGGGTTAACCAGCATTTTTAGCAGCAGGTATATCACAGGAAAGGTTATTTGTAAAAAAAAGTATGTTGTCACTTGTGTTTCGGGTAGGTCAATATTTGGAATTACTTACAACTTTGAGATGTCAGTGATCGTAAAAAAGAAAGAAAATTATGATGGTAAGGACCCGTAGGAGATGAGAGTTTTTTTTTGATCCGCCGATTTCACGTTGAAAATGACGTTTTGCTGGCCAGATTGTGCGCAGGAAAATGATGCGTAACAATAATAAGAGGGGATGTGAGAAAAAATAAAATGTGATTAATAAATGCCCCGATGATATATTAAGACCCTGTTTACATGGAGTGGGGGACCCCGGTCTAGTGGGGTAGGTTTCTTTTGTTTTGTGTCAAGATGATTTGCTTTACCACATTGATTTTAATCGAAGGCATAATGCTCGTGAATCTTTTTCTCAGCCTGTTGTCCCAGCTGCATTACGTTTTGAAATTCTCCCTAATGTACATGATCATATTGCCGGTGCTCATTTTCGCTTGAACAAAACTTTTAGTAAACTTAACCAAGGATGCTGGTGGAAAGATGATTTAAAGATGTAGAACATTGGGTTAATTCTTGCGTTGAGTGTTCAATGAGGAAGTCTCCTCGAAATTCGAAAAAGGCATCTTTACTTCCGATTCCAGTCGAGGGTGCATTTGACAGAGTGGATGTTGATGTTTTAGGTCCTTTTCCACTTTCTAGTAAAGGCAGTAGGTATATTGTAGTTTTTAGTGATTATTTGACTCGTTGGGTCGAAGCATTCCCAGTGCCTAGTGTACAAGCAACTGTTATTGCACGTCTTTTGGTTGATGAAATTACTTCTAGACATGTGGCACCACGTGTGTTGCTTTCTGACAGGGGAACTAAATTTTTATCTAAAGTAGTTGCAGAGATTTGTAATTTATTTCAAATTCAAAAGATCAATACCTCCAGTTATCACGCACAGACCGATGGTCTTGTAGAAAGGTTTAATTCTACCTTGTGTCAGTCTTTGTCAATGTACGTTTCCAAAAACCAGAAAGATTGGGACGAGTTCATACCGCTTATTTTGTTTGCGCATAGGACTTCTGTTTTAAATGAGACTGGGGATTCTCCTTTTTACGTTCTTTATGGGCGAGAGCCACGCTTGCCAATTGACCTTAAGTATTTACCTGCTGCGGCTGATGATTTGAGTACTTCAGTCCTTGACTATCGAAAACGTGTTGTCGAAAAGGTCGAGTTAGCGCAAAATCTAGCTAGTGAAAATTTACAACGTGCTCAACAGAAAATAAAGGATTATTACGATCAACAGACAAAAGAACCTGTTTCTGAAGTTGGTCAACATGTTTGGGTTTATACTCCGAGAACTAGAAAAGGATTATCCAAAAAGTTAATGCATAACTGGTTGGGTCCATACAGAATCGTTGAGAAGTTGTCGCCAGTGCATTTTAAGTTGCGCACGTCGCCAATAAAAAAGTTGCTTTTTCGAGTCACGCAAATCGTATGAAGCCGTTTGTTGATCCAATTTTGAGGCCAATTGATTCTCCGCTTTTTGATGATCCTGCCGAGCCATATTTAGATGAATCTGATATTCCAAAAGATTGTTTTGAGCCAAATAATTCTGTGCATGCTGAAGAGAATCCTTTAGACATTGGATTAAATCCTGTTGGAGAACAAGCGTTAGTGAGCCCACAATCTCATGAAGAGAAAGAATCAAACAAAGAATCAGACCAAGAAAAGACAAAGAATCAGGTTCAACATGAAAAAAGAACGAACTCCGGAAGCAATTGTTATCGACAATAAAACTGTGTTCAGTGCAGAAAAATTCTAAAACATCGAAAGAGAAACGGAAAGGTTGAGTACTTGGTCAAGTGGCTCAACTATCCTTAAAGCCAATCAACATGGAAACCGGACGAAAATATGTTGGATAAAGGTCTCATTGATAATTATCTCCGGTCACCAAACTAGTCTTAGTCTATAGTTTGTTGTAATCTGCCTTGCTGCTGGGTTTGTGTTTTGTGTTTTTACTTAAACTTCTATTCGCTTTTCCCAAACTTATTTTCATCGATGGATTCATGAGCGTCCTCTCTCTCTCTCTCCAATCTTTCTAGTGTTAGGGTTTTATGTAAGCTTTTCATCTTTAAGTTTAATAAGTTTTCTTTCTTGATCTAAGATTATTGTGTCCGATGCTTTGACAAGCTACCAAGCTTTAAATGTTGTCGAGTGTAAATGACGATTTTTGATTTTGACTGATAGATTTTGTTTGAGATTGGGTATTATGTTATTTTGTTGAGCCGGACGTTTTAGGTGATTAGATAGCTGGAGTCCTTTTTTGTAGCTATCTTGTTCACTTGTTAGTAATGGTAATTCATCATTTATTCAGCGGTTCTTCGAATTTTCGTTAATCTACTCCTGTGAAGTGGAACTATACATAACTGGAGAAGAGGGGAAGTCAAAACACACGTGAATTTAAAACGTTGGCCGTGCTATGTTCGATTTTGTGGTGGAGTTTGACCTCTACTTGGTTATGTTTAAGGCGAACTATGCCTGTTTATTCTATTACTGGCCAGTACATTCTATCTTTAACAGACAAGTTCGCTGCTTTTTCATGATATTGTGTTGTAACAAAAGCATATGTTACAAGCAAGATAGCCAGCTATTCACGAGATATACATTGTCTGCTTCAAACAACCTCAGTATGAAGTCAGCAGACAGCGCTAATTTACAAGACGACATAAATTGCAGCACGAATCGTTGTCTATTCCCCTACAAGATGAATGTGTCTACCAATCTAAACTTTTTCAAGATGTTCACACTGGAACGCTAACATGCATTTGTTTTCAAGCACTCAGGATTCAATAACTTTCACCTGCTTTGGACATTTAACGTTGAACTCTTGATTAATATTAGTGGTAGTTTTATAGTCGTTTTGATATTTCACATTATTTCCTCAGTACTTTTTCAAATTTTCCTTAGTGTTCTTCCGCTAGTTACGTTTGTTCCTTACTTTTTCATTTATATACGTCCAATTGCATCGAGGACGATGCCTCTTCTAAGGGGGGAGGAATGTTGTGAAGTATTTTGTAGGTTATTTTAAGTTTATTTCGTGTTTGTGCCTGACGTTTCACTCGTGACTAAAGTCTTGTTATTATCAGTTTATAGATCAAGGTTAATCTGTATTTGTGTCGACAGGTTTTTAAATTTTATTGCCTTTTAAAGTAGTTTTTCAACATGAATGTCATTTATTAAATTTGAGTGTCAGTCCTTGAAGTAAGCACGTTTTGGAACCATCCCTGACCTTGATTATTACCTACACCTGAGTTCCTGTTTTGGTTTAAGGTACAGCCTCGTGGGTTTAGCTGTCACGCTTTCATTGGTTTTCTTATGGGTTTGTTTATTCCACTTTGGTTATCAACAGAAAATTCGTTTAAGTTATTTGGAAAAGCGTTTGTAACGCTCATGGTCAGCAAGCCTGAACGTACCTACGTTTTACTTATATATGTTGCCAGTATTTAGCCCAAGATAGTTAGTAGTTGAGATTAGTTACAGTTAGTTGTCGAGCAGAATTCGTTAATTGATGCTGTAAACAAGACATATGAGCTGCTGTAAAGATTAAAGAACGCCAAGATGTAAACTCAGATATCTGGTACCTCTACGCTCAGCCAGCGAGTTGCTCGTAAACCCCCTATTATTATCTACATTGAAATGAAATTTAACAGAATTGGATCCTTACCCACAACGGTTACTTCAACAGTTTTTGAATCAGTTCCTTCTTCATTTTCTGCTAGTAGAGTGTACTGGTAGGTACCCGTACGATTTAGTTTGAATCCTTTTATGACCAAACCGCCCTTCAAAGCTGTTGATGTATTCATTAGAGTCAAGTTAATCGGTGGGGTACCTTCCAGCAGAAACCAGATATAATGCTCTGGTACAGTTCGCACCTCCGCCAACGGTACCCTTATCCTCGGCTTTTCTGAAAAAGACAATTTACCATGTTTTAAGATGTTCCGATTTCAAGTCATATCAGGTTGCAAGTTAATTGAATTAGAGTTGATTAATTCTACTTAAATAAGACTCCCGAAAGATAAGTTATTACTGTAATCTCTTGTAGAACACCATGCTAAACGATACTCAAGAATTTTAGTACCTAGATTGGAGGTTATTCGTAAGTTCGACGTTTGAAATAAGTACGGGAATACTTTTAATTCACACTGTAACTGAAATTGGCCTGCCGTAAGTCAGACATGCCTCGTATTATCGTTTTGGGCCATCCCTTTCAAATTTAAGCGTTTCAATACTATCTCACGTTGTTGCAAAACGTCCCACTTTACACACTCGGGAAACAAACAAATGATAGTAAGTAAGAATACAGGAGAGCCGTATTTATGATATCACGTACTTCAAGGATTTGAATCGCGTCATCAAATCGTTGGGAATTTAGACTAAGTTTCACATCGTGTACCAGTAAACCGTCAGTTTTCTTGAACTGTCAATAGAAAGAGTTTGATCTAACGGTACTATAACATTTTACCCCTACAACTTCCCAGAAAGTTTTTAACAACGGTGATCAGAACTTCAGGCCAGGGGTTTGTTTACATGACAGCGTTTTCTGAGGTCAATGCAGGTGAACTATGTAGGCACCTTCAAGTAAGGCCGCGGGGCCAGTAGCTGGTGTTATTTTGGTCACAGTTTGTTACTTCTGAAAAGCAAAGGTTTCCTTGGTATACTAGTTATACGCTACATTTCTCGCATTCATGAATATTTTTTCATTCATTTAAGTGTTACTGATTAAGAGGGAATAACATCTTAAGCGTTTTTCTTTCACTTTTTTTTTTCCTAGGGAAAAAATAAAACGAAACTTTTTTTGATTTGTAAGGTCTACGTTACTATGCAGCCCTCGCCATTTCCGTCTTTCTGTCATTCTGCACTCCACCACATTCCACGTTGAGTATAATATTTGACACGAAATCATTTACGGCTCTGTACGCGTTCATATCGTTATGTAACTCTCTTTATGTCAATAAATAATAAGCTACATGCGTAAAATCTTTATCCCTTGTTAAATTGAACTAAGAGAAAAATAAAAAACCCTTTGGGTGATCAGTTTCATTTGAATACCATAGGCAGTGTTGACATCGAACGCAGAATATCATCGATGCAATCAAACAAAGCCCGAGGGACCGACAAGGTTTCTTAAAAAACTACCTTACCCCGATTCTTTCAGTAATCACGTCTATTATTAACACTTCTATTGAAACATGCAAATTTCCCACCACTTGGAAAGTAAGAAAGTAAGACCTCTCACTTAAACTGAAAACCATGAATTAGCAAATAATTTCGCTTTTATCGGTTTCATCAAAAGTTTGTGAAAGGGTCGTACACAATCAATTCACATTGCAATTAAATGATAGGTTAACAAAGACCAAAGAGGAAAAACAAAAATGGCATTCGACGGAAACATCTGTCATAGAAACAACTGACACTATTCTTATAGTGATAGACCAAAAGATGTTGACTTCGGCAATGTTCTTAGACATGAGCAAGGCTTTCAACGGCCGTGTCAACCACGAAACTCTAATGTTGAAAATGCAAGATGTAGGCGCCTCAAACTCAGTTATCCAGTGGTTTTGTAGCTACCTTAATGAAAGACGAAAAGTGGTTCGAATCCATTCAATATTGTCAGAGCCCTTACCCATTAACTCCTTCGTTTAGCGGGTAAGTATACTCGGACCACTTTGATTTAGCATATACACTAATCGATCTTCCCTCAGCACCTCAGGAATGCAGCGTCCAGAGCTATGTAGACGACACTAGGCAGGTTATATCCTTCAAAATGAAAGATATTGTGAACCCCTTTGCAGACTTTAGAGAGTACTTGCATAGAATAGGACGATGGTGTTCCAACAACCTTATTTGTTGAATCCAAGCAAAACTTAAGTTACGGTGTTTGGTAGCAGGCCAATGCATTCCAGATTGGTCACTCCCAGCCTCACTTTCATGGGAAGAGAACCCGTACTAGAACACACCACTAAAGACCTTGGGGTGATTTTGGACACTAATTTAACCTATGACGAACACATTACCAAAACTCTTTCCTTCTGTATGTCTTGCTTCAGTCAAATAATCCGCACAAAGCATGTTTTTGACAAACGCACCCCGCTATTAAATGAATAAATAAATAAGCTCTTCACTGATTTCAAAAACAAACGTTCCGGATTACAACTGACAATTTAATAGTAAAATTACAAGGAAAACTATTTATAAAACAGCATTTAAAACGTTTAGTCCTAATTTCAGGAAGTACATAGGAGTGATCACGATTCCTTAGCAATGTTGTTCTACTGGGTGGGAGGAGATCCGCCAAAGGGCCCTCTGCAGAATTTGTGACACTCTTCCACACCGTATTATCTGAGGACTCTAGAAGGCCTAAGAGCACCTGTCTGTAAAAATTAGACTTCTAAATATCTGTTAAAATGATTTGGCGAAATAGTGCTCTGTTCTTTGTATACAAAATAATTAACAATTATTGGACGAGGTTGAGCAAGATATCGTGATTTGTCTGTGGCGAACAGATCAATTATTTGCCGAAGCCGAAGGCTGAGGCAAATAATTGATCTGCGAGACACTGACAAATCACGATATTTTGCGATAACCGAGTTCAATAATTGTTTTATCATTCGATCACCGAGTTTGTTTTTACAATGAATATCCTTGGGAAGCGAAGCAATCTGCAATTTTCACGCAGGAGCGATCGCAGAAAAGGAGAAAAGCATGGTTTCCTTTACGCATGAGCAGAATATTATTTGCAGCCAAACACTGTTGGACGGCATTGCACATGAGCAGACCATTATTTGCAGGCAGTTATTTGCATATCACGTGGTGGGCTTTCGGCCAATGAAAAGAAAAAAAATTTCTTTCGAATGATAATTTAATTTCGAAGGCATACAATTTACTTCAGTAAAAGTAATGCGTGAAAAAACATAATTTTCACCATGTGCGAAACCTTCAAATCGATTGAGCTGCTGGTGGTTGAATGTTAGAAGGATGGTCTACAGATTCCTGTAAAAATTTCTTTGGGCAAATGATTACTAGCGACGCGGGAGCTTTACAAAATCTGTTAAAAATGCAGATATTTGACCTTAAGCGGTCAACTTTGAAGTTGCGAGTCGGACAAAATTTAGTTCCTTCACTTGTCTAAACCCACAGGAGATTAAAACAAGCAGATGGGAAACCGTTTTAAATGGTCATACCTTAAAATCTGCTGTAAAAGACGAGTCCAAAGGCCATTTTAACCCGATTATCGAGAAGTTTGATCTTTGTCTTGTAACGCGCGTGTAATTGTACACCGCGCCAACTGTCAACTCATTCACAGGACAAATACAATTCTTTGATCCACTTTAGGGGATTTTCATTACGACTGCATCTTTTTCGACAGCTCAGTCATTTGTTAAACATTGCTTAGAATGTATAGTATCTGAAAACGTTACCAGAGATTACATCTGATTGCTACAACAGAATGACACAAAAATGCCGGTGCTCAAATCTCGAATTACAGGCAGCCGTTTGTAAGTCACGCAATCCAATTTAGAGGGGTGGAGAAGGGTGAAGTAGCAAACAGCCACAACGAGAACAACAGCAATAATTAAGGCTAAGTTCACACTATACTGGATAGCTTTTCGTGCAGACACAAAAAGCTATCCGGTAAAGTATGAACACCTATCCAGTAGGTGACACTCCTGTTTAGAGATCGGCGCGTCTCAGCTTTGCTTCACCCTTCTTTGCGTGACCAGAAGCCCTATCCAGTATGCTTTCTTTTTGTGCCGGCACAAAAGCTCTCCGGTATAGAGTGAATAAAGGCAATCTATAGCTTAAGATATTGATACCCTTAGATACGGTCTTTCCCTGTTAGAATCCAAATACTGGTTACTTTGTTTATTCACAACTTTGGTTGTCAGCTCCCGGACTTGGTGATTTTATTAAACGGTATCAGTACCACAACCTGCCGAAAGAAGCCGTACAGTTTGTTGCCCAGTATCCGGACGGTACCAGTATCCGGACACTTAAAACAAAAACTCAATTTTTGAGGCGCCTTTTTCAGTTAGCGGTAAACAAAGTATTTCGAATGAAAGCCGAACATTTCAGCTTTAAGATGAAGGTTTCGGCGAGTTGAAAGCTTGCGAAACAGTCGCAGAAGACGCCCTTCTGTTCAGGTGAATAAACATTAGCTAAACATTTCATGGCTAATATTTACGCTGTTTACTGCGCATTAAAATTAGTGCTGCTCAGAAAAGGGTAGGTAATATGTGATATTTTCAAAGAAATGGTTTTATATTTAAAGTGAAGATACTTAAAGAAAACAGGTCCTCAGAAAGTTTGTTAATTCGTCTTGAAATTCGATTTGTTTGGAATAACAGAGGCCAGAAACATTCACTAAGTATTGATGTCAGGTGCCCAGTATCCGGACAGTTTTTTCTTTGCTGTACAGAATCGATGAATTAGCTGTGTACATTATCCGGATAACATTTATTTCATATCTATAACTATAATTAAAGCTTAGGATATATGATATAGTCGTAAAATGTAATTCTACTCAACTCCATACGGAAATTTTCTTCACTCATTCGGAGGCGACTTGATTTCGTGTGCGCCGCTTGACTGCATTTTTTATATATAACCGAAAGCGTCGGAGTTGAACCTGGAATTCTCATACTTTCCCTAGTTGTGACTGCTAGAATAGGGTTGCAACGGTCTGAAAAATGTCACAAAGGGATTGAGAGATGTGAAAGAAGGAGGAATAAGAGCTAGAAAAGCAGGCTTATTGTAGGGTCTGTAGGGACTGAGCGTGAAGAAATCAACACTACAGATCAGACTAAATAAGAGAGTGACCTTTGACATTCGCACTGACGTCCCTTCCCCGAGCTTTTTTTTAAATAAAAAATGAAGAAAAAAAGTCGTTTGCAGATTAGCTAATTGAGCTAACAAACCGCGGCTTCGGCATGTCCACGGATGCCTTCCTTGAATCAGTGAAAAAGTTCCTAGACAAGGAAGTAAGAATTATGCCATTTAACAACGGCTAGCGTTCCCCACCATACCCCAGTCATTTGTTATGTTTTATTTCACGATGCTAGGTTATATTTTTGGAATCGATTGCCAGACTTCTTTGCAAGTGCAAGAGAAGCTTATAAGTCGCTTGCCTGTCGAAATTTATGTACAATTACGTTGTTATTGTTGTGTCCTGATACTGGGCCAGCTGTCCGGATACTGGGCAACACAGGAGCTCTGCAAAAATTTTAATTTCGCGATGGAAACAAAGGCAAAAAAGTTAAACTGTCTTTCGTCATATTAAGGAGTAAATAGATTTTCTCTGGGCCAAATTTCAGAGCTCTTGCGACTTACAAAGGAAAGTTATTGCAATGTTAAACTGAAGTGTCCGGATACTGGGCAACATACTGTACTTGAAGCTGTTGAAGAATTTGGCACAAGGCTGCAGCTGCAAGTCTGTAAAACAAACTCTAACAGAAGCATGCAGTCACAGTCTAGGGACGTCTAGCATTAAGGTCTTTCCCAACCCTTAATTCTCTTCAGGGCCGGCCATGGTTTTTGCGTATACAGTATATTGGGGTATTTAATTTCAGGTATACTGCTTAAAATTGGGTATAAAGTATTTACTCGCAACTAATTTTGGGTATAAAGTATACCGTGGTTTTCTTAATTTTGGTATTTTACACCATTTTAGTATAGTTTTTGGTATATTGCAAGGCAGTTATTTCGGGGATTTTTGTAGCGGAGCTCCACGTGCGCGCTTCGGAGCCCCATAGCTAAGTAAATCTGCGGTAAAAAGCCAACGAGGCGCGTAGCGCCGAGTTGGCTATAACTGTCCCATATCCAACAAGCGCGAATGGAATAAAAGTTTTATTAATTTTTCTTAAACTCCAAACGTCTGGTTATTACAACTGAATTTTAGTAAATTTCATTTTAGATATTACAAAACGACCGGATATTAATGTAACTTCCAGTAAACCAAGGGAAAATCACATGACAAGTGCGCCGTTTACGAACTTAGTTGAATGAAAAATCTGAAAGGGAAGGACGCTATGCTTGAATTATTCTCCACAACTACTGTTTTCGCTTTCCGTCACTGTGACTGTGGAATTTGACGCTGGATAGGATGAGACCACTACTGCGTTCTCATCAAACAGGGTCCTCGCGGAAAAACGACTAAGCAGACAATCACGAGGCGTGATACGAGGGCAAGCTGTATTAGAGCTTTTGGGAGTTGCATTACGACCTTTTCTTGGGATGCACTCTTTGCGCTGGATTCGTGTAAGGACAAGTTTGATTTTTTCATTCAGATTCTGTCTGCTGCAATTGATAGATAATTGACCATCAAAGTATCACGTATGCACAGTACTGACAAACCCTGGTTGACACCTAAAATTAAAGCAT
>NC_133201.1:19053797-19056297 GCF_958299795.1 Porites lutea
GAACGTCAGTTGACGACGGAGCGCGCAAATCAAACAACTGGCTTGACCAATGGCGGAGCGGCAAATTGGCAAAGAAAGTCGCGTTTAGTCCTTTCTGTGTCCTTTCCCGTCGTCAACTGACGTTCCCGTTCTGTTGCTAAATCAGCGGTTCTACATTAGCTGTGACGTCACGATCTTTTGCAGTGCGCGCTATTCACGCAATCACTACACATTTATGTAAAATGTTTAATGGGACTACGGTACTCTTTATTATAACAACCACTGTTTTAACGAATAAAAGGCACATGTCTAGAAGCATCTGTACAAAAAACTGCTTTGATAACCTTTTTAAACAAAACAAGAACTGATTACGCTCACAAAAATCCGTGTACAACAGCTCGCATCTAGTAGCATATTCCTTTTGATTAGCGCCTGCAACAAGGATTCTTGCTTCTTTTTCATTTTTAAAACCCTGTTCGCAAATCAGACGCGAAATTTTTCGTGAAACCAATAACGTTAATTGGTGACGTTCGCGAAATAAGGTGACCTAACGAAGGATAGCTGTCAAAATAAAGAAAACAGAGGATTTTGTCACCTGACAAAAAGCTGTAGGCATTTTTAAAGTTTTGGTAAGTACAAATTTTCCAATCTTTTGCGAAGGCCAAACTCTATTTTTTGTTGCAGTGCGAACAGGTTCAGTTTTCTGTCGATGTTTGTTATGTCGTAACTAACGACACCGCTAGATTGTAGAGTGCCAGAATGGTTAAAGTAGAGACTAGAGTTTAACAAAGATGAAGCAAGCAAGAAAAAAGAAAAAGGTCATTGGCACGATGACGCCATTTTACTGCTACAGCCAGAATCCTCAGGGTTTCGCTTTCTTGTAGAAATTAGGGCTTTTGATCTCCCTGGGATTACCAAATTAAAAAAGAAACATGAAAGGAAAATACGAAGAGGATTCTAGTCGTAGTAGTAAAGTAACGCCATCGTACAAATGCGTGGTATTCGTTGATAAATCGGCTTTAAAAAAACTCTTTAGTCGTGTATAAAGTGTTTTAGGTGTACTACATGTACATTCCTCCCGCGTTAAAATGCACATGACAGCATTGCGTGATGGACAGCGTCGACAGTATTGTCCCATTGTAGCGCTGGTCAGATATATATTTTGGTGCGGTGTAAAGCGTTGTTTAACAAATAGCTAAGCCGTCGAAGAAGATGCACTCGTGATAAAATTCACCTTAAACTGACCAAAGATTGGTATTCGACCTTTGAAGACGTCGAAAGCTGACGTGGTGTGTCGAGTGTAAGGTGTAAATTACAGACGTTGTAAACCAGAAGTCAAGCGACGAACGACCGGAAAATCGTACTAAAATGATCTTTGGACCGGTTCTTTACTGCTCGTAATAAGGTAAGAACATTCCGAAACGGTTTTCTATCTGCTTTCTTATTTTAACTTAATTTGGGTTTAGACAAGTGAAGGCACTAAATTTTATGTCCGACTCCGGCAACTTTAAAGTTGACCGCGGAAGGTCAAATATTTGCAAATTTAACAGATTTTGTAAAGCTCTCGCGTCGCTATTAATCATTTGCCCAAAGAAATTTTTACAGGAATCACTAGACCATCCTTCTAACATTCAACCACCTGCAGCTTAATCGATTTGAAAGTTTCACACATGGTGAAAATTATGTTTTTTCACGCATTACTTTTACTGAAGTAACTTGTATGCCTTCGAAATTAAATTATTTTGTATACAAAGAACAGAGCACTATTTCCTCAAATCATTCTGACAGATATTTAGAAGTTGTAAAAGAAGGCTGTGATGTTTAAAAGACGGTACAGTATGTGGTCCTTGGTACGCGTGTAAAAGTCATTAACTTGAATATCTTACCCGAATCATCATGTAACGAGCTGAAATACTCCCTGAAGATAGCTTTTATGTTCCTGTCGATAATCCTGAAGTTTCAAGTTCCAGACATAAATATTTTGCTTGGAATTCGCAAAAAGGCGACCGTTTTCGATGGTCCCTGGTCCGCGAATCTGGTCCTTGGTCCGCGTCTCAGGTAAGCAGCACGATAAAAACGTAAAAATGTTATAGTTTCCACACGAAAACGTGGTTTTTACAGTGTTTCTTGTAGTTTTTTCTTTTCTTGATGCAATTAAGCTAAAGTTTTTTTCCTGAAGATGTTGTGAACATAAAATAACCTGCTTTTGTTTCAAAGACTTCAGACAGTCTCCTCGAGTCTCCCTCACGAGCGTCGACGAGCGGTTTTTAGCGCGGTCGAAAATAATTACCAAGAACTCTGTATGTACTCGTGGTATTAAAGAAGAGAACTTGTAGACATGCATAGGGACGACTTTCAAACATTGTTCGAAAACAAAGGCCGTCGCTTTTTACTTTGGGAAGTTTTATTCAACCAAGGTCATAGGCCGCGGACCAAGGACCGCTAAGCGAAATTTGGTGATATTTTTCAAGAGTCGCTAAGACAAAAAATTCAGAGTCTACAGCAATATGCTTCCAACAGC
>NC_133201.1:19061297-19096297 GCF_958299795.1 Porites lutea
ATTTACTCGCGGATCAATTGAAAAACTTTCAAAGCCTTTAAGATGCATCCATTATTCCGAATCGGTTGCGCCCCCCAAGAATATATTTTAGTGAGGAGCTAATTAGCATTCTTATCTAGTTCATATTCTGTTGTTTTGATAACTTAATATCGCTAACCTTTTCTTGAACTTGTGTCATATGCTCCTTTAAAGATACAAGAGGAATACCAAAACTTCTTTTTTAAAGTCAACATCATGAATCGACCACTTGTTTGTATGATAAAGGGCTGTATAATAGTAAAAACTCCCAGTACGGTATCATTTTTCCCTTTTCCGTCGTAAACTTGGATCTCTGGTTTATCATAGGGAGAACCAAATAGGCGAAATGTCGTTAGTTTGACGGTGTGGTTGGATGGTGCTGTTATGATCCACGTACAACGCGTGAATTTGTTGGTTGCACTGCTAAAGCTGATGAACCCACTGGATCCGTTAACAGCAAAGAAACATGCTTCAGAGTTGGCAACTGCAAATGGAAGTCAGAAAATCAATGTTTAAAACAAAAACTCACAAACTTTACTCTCTTGACAGGCTAACTTTTGATGCTTAACATGTTATTAGAAAAAAAATTCTCTTCGGTTCCATATAAACAGAAAGAGGTTATTATGATCGCTATTATATCGGCTAATGATCATGAACATCATTCTTTGATATGACCAGTGATATCTATATCTTCACTGGTTTACCGGAGAAAACGTCACCGGGCTGGTCTATTTTGCACTGGGTTTTTCTTCTTAGTTGTGTATCTCTCATAAAAGCTAAAATGAGTAACAGGCCTTACATCTTTACTGGTATGAAACACTTGAAAACCTGATTTTGTCAATGGTGATTATGTTTTGTATTTTTGCTTCTTTCAAACAAATATGACTAACGAAATACACTCGGATTTTGTATAAGCCACAACTGAAAGTGAACGGGAAAGCAAAAAATCATTGTATTCGAGTAAAAAAAAACTATTCGCCAGGTATCGGGGAGGATAAATTATCACTGGACAGACTGAATCGAGCCACTGGGTAGATTTTCACTGGGTCTGCTACAGAGGGACAAATGACGTCAGAGTGACTAATTTGTTTGCACTGTTTGTTTCACTTCTGTCATTTTTTTAAGAGTCAGGCAAATATATTTTAATGACTTTTAAGTAGCAGCGGCTACAAAGCAGTGGACTGCCCCAGAACTAACAAAAATGCGGAGTGGTGCAGTGGTGAGAGCACTCGCCTCCTACCAATGTGGTCCGGGTTCGAATCCTGGCGTCGACGCCATACATGTATATTGGTTGAGTTTGTTGTTGGTTCTCGTCCTTGCTCCGAGAGGTTTTTGTCCGTGTATTTCGGTTTTCCCTCTCCTCAAAAATAAACACTTCCAAATTCCATTTCGATCTGGAACGCACGGACACGTTTCGACGACTTCTTGAGAACTCCTAAATGCTCCGTGGGTAAAGAAATGTCAAGTTACAATCTTTTTACCGGTGCCTAATTTGTACCCGAGCTCGTTTTTAATTGTACTCGGGCACCGGCACCGTGCCCGAATTCCAGCGTGGGTACTTGAAAAAACGGGTGTGTTCACATGGCCACCACTTTTTTTGGCTCCTTAGCCAATGCCTTAAAAAATATATTTCATTTCATGCTCTAGGTAACTATGTTTACTCTGCATTGATCGATGTAAAACGCAATTTCGAACGAAATATTCCATTTAAATGGTTCGTTACTTTAGTTTGCTTTACTTGAAAATCGATTTCAAAGGACACAGTCAGCTATGGGACCGCGCTGACCTGAACACTAGTTTTGCAAGTTTGAAAAGCGTTTATCTCAACCTGAAATTAAATGTACGCGTTGGATACATCTACAAATCCGCTAATTCTTGCCTACTGTTTTATTCGATCCTCGATCTTTTACTGAAAACCTCTTTTTTTACTCATCCTTTTATAATATTTTATCATATTTGGTTAAAAACAGTATCCAAAGGAACATGAACACGCGTAGGCGCCGGGCGGGAGGAATCGCCTTTGTTTACCAAAATAACAAGAGAAATGAATCAAATACACTGGCGAGCAAATAATCATTTTATATATTTGGAAAATCGATGTAAGTAGTTACGTGTACGTGGAAAATCAATCTTTCTCGGCCTTGAACCTTCGACAATGATTCAGACCGCGTAATTTCTCACCTCTACTAACGTTAGAAAGTATTTGTCGATGTCTGGACACTAATCCATCGGTGAATTCTCAATGGTATATATATAAAGAAATGAGTGCTCTGATATGGCTTAGGGTCTATAATCACGATTTCGGCTTGTAACTATTTCAACTCTACAATGTTTGCTTAGAGTATTCCGGATACGCTTCTCACTTCTGTTTCATGCGCGTCTTCTAACATGCAGATCAGCTAAGAAATGGCACCTAATGCGCATCTGCATCAGCTGACTGTGTCCCTTTGAGAACTAGCTTCGCTCTGCAATTCTATTTTGCAAACAGAGTAACTCAAATTTCATAGTCGGAAGAGCCGTATTCTCGCTAAATCTAAACTGAACCAGGCTGCCTCTCATCCCTCTTCTGTGACAAATTAGAATCTCTTCCTCAGAAGATACAAAGGACGAAACAGCTGAAGACCTTACAAAGACCTGAGAAAGTTGCCATTTTAATCTCTGAGTACTCGTTTTTCTGAGATATAATAATATATACGCACGATTGTCGATATTGATTGAATCCCTAGTTCTAGTACACACAAGCGAGACATGCAGTGCTAAAGAGACACTCACGTCCCTATTGACCTTAGGAGATGTACTTGAGTGTAACAGCGTTCAGAACAAAGTTCTTTATAAAGAATTCAAAAACTGTTTATCAAGGTGTGACTGTGACATAGGTATTTTTTTTTTAACTAAAAAAAACCCGTTCGTTGACGAATCACTGCTAACTACTCTTTTGACACAACATTTTTGAGCAAAGATGACCCGCTGTTCTTCATGTTCCCTCTGAAAACTGTTTATGGCTTAGGCGGTAACTTGGCTTTCTACTTAGTCCTCAACACATCATAGGCAATAAGTAAGAAAATCTAGGTACGAAGCCCACACTGACCCGATATTCAAGAAGCAAAAGCTCTTGAAATGTCAAGAAATCCACTTGTTTTAATTAGGCCTCTTTATGTTTTCACTCTTTTCAAAATTCAATAACGTTTTTTCAATGAACAACCAAATACATAATACTAGGAGTGCTCAATCTTTTTTTTTTTTTGTCGCCATGCAGAACCAATACCAGCACCGTTTACATTCAAGTTCCAAAGTTTTACAACTCTCTGAATGAGTGAATGGATGGATGGATGGAGGGAGGGAGGGAATGATAGTCAGGAGGCAGCTCGCCAAAAAACGATTTTCGCTAAACATTTTGAGTAGAAGCAGGCAACGTAGCTCAAAATCTTCGTCTTGCCATCCTAACGATAGACAGTAGTGTGGGAGATAAAATGCGTCACGTGATCAGTTATGAAGAGTCACGTGACTTTCCAATAAAATCGATTTTAAAGTATAAAAGACGCTCTATTCACACTTTCCTTTAATATAGTTTTCAACTTACTGACGTTTCTCATTTCGATTTACATATCCAACAATAAAAACACAAAAATGCAATAGGTGATCAGCTATGATGGGTCACGTGATGTAATGAAATCATTCTATTTTCAGTCATTCTAGAGCGTTTCCAACCTATGTAACATTTCCCATGAGTTAGGATTTTTCATGTAAAAAGACAGAACTTCCTTCTACTTGGCCGCACGGTTTAAGCCAGAAATACAAGCTTATAAACCATAAGCAAAGTATCTTATACCACACAAGACCACCATGTGACTTCCACCTTATCAAAGTTATAGGTCATGCTTCATTCGCCTCTGCTGCAATGTTCCTGTCGTTTCTGCACCTGTCGCCACATTTACATGCCTTAAAACGACAAAGAGATAGTTGAACAAAAATGCAGCGTCGGTTTACACAGCACCCGCCTTCTCGGGAGCACCCACAGTATGCTAACTGTAAACACGCCGCTGATCATGACACTTCTTCTCGTGTCATTAACTTTGGCTTCAGAAGGCCTTCACTGTAGTACCATGAGCTGTATTCAGGCTTTGGGAGAGAAGGACATGGTTCCAGCGCCTTATTCCATACCATGGTCTGATAGTTTGCCCGCTTTATGTGGAGAATCAGTGCATCTTGAGTCGGAGGTAGGGCGTCAAGATCTTTCTTGGATTTGCGAAACGCTGCTGCTCTTTCTTTGTTGATTTCCACCTCTTGTGTTCCCGAATTGTAGAGTTTGCATACAAAGGCTTCAGCTTTGGCAAGAACGTCAGCACTGATTTGGCTTTCTTCTCCGAGGTGTTCCAAGAGGTCAGGTGCATCTTCGAAGACTTTCCATGCCGATGTCTTGACCACACGATAGAACTGGCTTGTCGTATCACAGACAGTAATGGAATGAAATGCTAGAAGCGACTTCCTCTTCTCCTTGGAGAGCAGGATTCTGTGAACTGGTATGTAATGCCTTTGTCTTGAGGTACCCGCAAACATCCGTGTCTGTTGACAAAGCTGCTCTCGGTGTGCCAAAAAGAGGACAAGAACGTCCGTATCAAGACACAAAATGTTGACTTGCTTCTACCCGCTTGCTGCTGCGTCTCGGGAATGCAGTACTATTTTAGTATCTGCCTCCTCGTGATCTGATGCTAGCTGTCTTATATCTTATCGTGATGTGTCTGATGACCACACCTTCAGTGTATCCTTGAAGCTTCCATTGATCACCAGCTCTCGCCCGGGAGGCGCGCTGTAACTCTCCGAGATTTCAGTCGAGAGGAAATGAGCTAGGCTAGCCTAATTGTTATCTTCTAGAATGATGAACCTTTCCCAGTTTCCAATTCTCTGATCTCTGTTATCCACATTGCGCCTAATCCTTGTGCTCTTTTTCTGCTTGCGTTTGTCTCTGGTTCCTCCTTTTATCGAGTTCTTGAGGCGAATTTATGAATTCAGTCTTTTTTAAATTGAGAAAAATAATTAAAAGAATCTATTTTTATATTAATTTTTAAAATACATTGCTCAAAATAAAACTTTTTGAAGCACATATTTACCCCATGAAACATAGTTTTTTTATTTCTTATAGAAAATAATTCCTGGAGAGCTTACTGAAACAATTAATCAATCACGCTATTCACACAGCTAAGGCTAATTCAGTATCTATTCAATGGTTGTTATCTAGTCACGTGACCCATCATAGCTGATTACCTATTGCATTTTTGTGTTTTTATTGTTGGATGTGTAAATCGAAATGAGAACGTCAGTAAGTTGAAAACTATATTAAAGGAAAGTGTGAACAGAGCGTCTTTTATGCTTTAAAATCGATTTTATTGGAAAAGTCACGTGACTCTTCATAAGTGATCACTTGACCCATTTTATCTCCCACACTACTGTCTATCGAGCTCTAAACGTCAAGTAGCAAAGATTCAGCTATTTCCCCATCGTATTGTGCACTTTTATTGGGTTTATATCAATGTTACAGTTCAGCCTCGTTTTCATGCTGCAGGAGCGAGGGCCTAGACAAAAAACCCGCTTAATGATAGATATCATAACATTTGAAGTGGGCAACAGCACAATTCTTAATCAGGATGGCAAGATGAAGATCTTAAGCCATGTTGCTTGCTTCTACTCAAAATGTTTAGCGAAAATGAAAAGCTTTGAGGACAAAATTCAGAAGTCGTCTATGCTCAAACAAAAATTTCTAGTGTTTACAAGCGATTGTGCCGAGATACCGCGCAACATACTATACTGGATAAAGGGCAAAGCACTGCAAAACATAATTCTTCGTACTTACCAGGAATAACAGTGTATCTTGCTATAAATCCACGGGCTGTTACAATATAATCAGTAACAAAACGTACAATCAAGGTTTCGTGGTAAGAAGAAAAAGTCGAATTGCTGGTGAGTGAACCACATAAACGCCCAGGAAGCACACCACTACCATATATGGCAGCATTTTGAATTTGTATATAGTCGTAGCGACAGTTAGTCTCACTTTCTATGTCCATGTCTTGAATGACCAACTTGACGCGATTTCCTGTACTTGCCATGATTTTCCATGTGCAATTGTGGTTATTACCATAATTTCCCGGGTAAGAAGGACTTGTGATTATGCCTGAAGTCCCTGTCAGGATTGCCATATTTGGACACGCTGACGCTTTAAGACAAGAGGATAATAACACGTTTCGTTTTAGAAAAGGTGAGACACTCGCCACGTCAAGCTCGTGGAAAAAAGAAAGAGATTTGACTTCCCACAACAGTGATCGGGCGTTTTAATCATATAGTAGTCAATTTATCCTGGTGTTAAAAGGGGGTTTGTCTCGAGCATATTGCTGTTTTTAGGAATACTACGTGCTGAAGTCATTACTTAGTGCCTATGCACTTATGCAAAATGCTCCTTTAGATTTATGGAGAAGGTCCCAAACAAAATTCATCAGACAGCACTAGCCATAATTATCTTTTGGTAATTTTTTGCATTGAAAGGGTGGCCATTTTTTCAAGTTTCAATCATCCTTGCCATCCATATTAACAGACGACAGGAAACGGTTTTAATGCCTAAATATAGTCTTATTCTTGGAATTCAATTGATTTGAGAACACGCTTTAGCTTTTTAAAAAGGTAGAAAATAGCGTGACATAGCCCCTTTAAATAACTTGGTACATCAGGGGCACCCAACGAGAATATAGTTCAAAACCACTTAAACATAGCATTGTTAAACGTATTTTAGTATTTAAACGGTAGATATAGGCATATTTTTATCCCCTAAAAAGTTTTCATCTGTTCGGACTTCCTAGCTGAAAGTCTAGTGATCCGAAAATTATAGGGATCAAAACTTACCTGTTCGAAAATTCCAGCCAGAAAAAAGGCTCCCGAAAATTCTAGGTGACCTTTTTAGGGTAGGACCCGTTAAAAATAGGCAATTATATAATTTTTTTAGATATTCGAAAATCCTAGGAGAGGCAGGCAAGCAAGAAATTTTACAAAAAATGTTCCGAAAATTCTAGATATCAAATCGTCTTCCGAACAGATATTTTCCGAAAATTGTCGTTGGGTGCCCCTGGTACATACCGTAAGAAATACCTCCATGGAATTCCATCGATTTCCGTGGAAAAAATTTCCATGGCATTGCATTGGGGATAAGGACATCAATTTCAATGGAATTCAATGGAAACGTTCCACGAAATTCCATGGAAACTACTGCATCCAATTCCATTGATCTCCATGGAGTTTCATGAAATTCACAGGAATTAGACCATGGAATTAGAATATCGCATTGAGTTACAGATGTAAATGGAATATATGTATTTACAATTTTTCACAGATTTAGGTGTCATTGCAAATTACTGGATAAGTTCCCTTTATTAAATAGAAAACTGCTCAATCTCTTTTGAAAAGTTATAAATACAAATTACTTAAGCTCAATGAAATCAAAACTCACTCAGAACAACAAGTTGTTCAAATGTACGTCGATAAATTTTTAGTGACTGACAGTTAGTCAGATTACGGACCTGACTCTTAACTGTTACAAGGTGCCTGTACTGAGTCTCTAGACAGCCAAGTCCAAGGAGCAACTACTCAGCCTTCCCACCCATGAAGCTTATGACTAGTCAATCACTTCCCCCGAGCTCTGCTAGTAGTGTTTTGGGCGAAGCGTTCCGGACAATGAAAAGTGCATCAGGAAATCATGAACAGGAGATGAGTGGACCTTCGGACATGGACGGTGATTGAAGACTGACGCAAAAATTGATAATACAATAAAGGGTCCAAAGAAACGCTAAGACTTATACGGAATAACTCAAAATGAAGTGAATGAAGAGCAAATGAAGACTGAATAAAGCTAATGCCAATTGGTCACCTTTTCACCACACCCCATCACTCCGCCATAAAAAAATGACAACAAAAAACAAGTTGACCAACTGCCTCGCTTAAGGGGAAGGTGGGTGCCTGGGATTCCCAGGGGCTTCCACTGTGGCCAGCCAGCCCCTAGATAGAAAACGGCCCCCATGGCTGGCGAATCCCCGCAACCCAGCCATGAGCCCCCATTCCGGGCACCAGTCACACTGATGAAACAGTGGAAGGAAGAAAAATAGGGATGGGAGGGGGGGAAGACGGTAAATGAACCGCTCCACAGACCACTGCACAAACGCTCGACGAAGAACTCGCAGATCCTAGCCGTGTACAAAGCTACCACAAATCATGTGAGCCTGCACTTATGGGATTGACCGCTGGATGCCCGCTAAGCTCGTGGGCCGCTTGACCGCTAAACTAGTGGCCGCTTGACCGCTTAACTTGTGGACCGTTTAACTGCTAAGCTTGTGAACCGCTTGACCACTAAGCTTGTGAACTGCTTGACCGCTAAGCTTATGAACCACTTGACCGCTAAGCTTGTGGACCGCTTGACCGCTAAGCTCGTGGTGGTTAACTTAGTTAAATTTCATTGAACCAAATTTAACCAACTGCCTCGCTTAAGTGGAATTCTATTTTCAGTCATTCTAGAGCGTTTCCAACCTATGTAACATTTCCCATGAGTTAGGATTTTTCATGTAAAAAGACAGAACTTCCTTCTACTTGGCCGCACGGTTTAAGCCAGAAATACAAGCTTATAAACCATAAGCAAAGTATCTTATACCACACAAGACCACCATGTGACTTCCACCTTATCAAAGTTATAGGTCATGCTTCATTCGCCTCTGCTGCAGTGTTCCTGTCGTTTCTGCACCTGTCGCCACATTTACATGCCTTAAAACGACAAAGAGATAGTTGAACAAAAATGCAGCGTCGGTTTACACAGCACCCGCCTTCTCGGGAGCACCCACAGTATGCTAACTGTAAACACGCCGCTGATCATGACACTTCTTCTCGTGTCATTAACTTTGGCTTCAGAAGGCCTTCACTGTAGTACCATGAGCTGTATTCAGGCTTTGGGAGAGAAGGACATGGTTCCAGCGCCTTATTCCATACCATGGTCTGATAGTTTGCCCGCTTTATGTGGAGAATCAGTGCATCTTGAGTCGGAGGTAGGGCGTCAAGATCTTTCTTGGATTTGCGAAACGCTGCTGCTCTTTCTTTGTTGATTTCCACCTCTTGTGTTCCCGAATTGTAGAGTTTGCATACAAAGGCTTCAGCTTTGGCAAGAACGTCAGCACTGATTTGGCTTTCTTCTCCGAGGTGTTCCAAGAGGTCAGGTGCATCTTCGAAGACTTTCCATGCCGATGTCTTGACCACACGATAGAACTGGCTTGTCGTATCACAGACAGTAATGGAATGAAATGCTAGAAGCGACTTCCTCTTCTCCTTGGAGAGCAGGATTCTGTGAACTGGTATGTAATGCCTTTGTCTTGAGGTACCCGCAAACATCCGTGTCTGTTGACAAAGCTGCTCTCGGTGTGCCAAAAAGAGGACAAGAACGTCCGTATCAAGACACAAAATGTTGACTTGCTTCTACCCGCTTGCTGCTGCGTCTCGGGAATGCAGTACTATTTTAGTATCTGCCTCCTCGTGATCTGATGCTAGCTGTCTTATATCTTATCGTGATGTGTCTGATGACCACACCTTCAGTGTATCCTTGAAGCTTCCATTGATCACCAGCTCTCGCCCGGGAGGCGCGCTGTAACTCTCCGAGATTTCAGTCGAGAGGAAATGAGCTAGGCTAGCCTAATTGTTATCTTCTAGAATGATGAACCTTTCCCAGTTTCCAATTCTCTGATCTCTGTTATCCACATTGCGCCTAATCCTTGTGCTCTTTTTCTGCTTGCGTTTGTCTCTGGTTCCTCCTTTTATCGAGTTCTTGAGGCGAATTTATGAATTCAGTCTTTTTTAAATTGAGAAAAATAATTAAAAGAATCTATTTTTATATTAATTTTTAAAATACATTGCTCAAAATAAAACTTTTTGAAGCACATATTTACCCCATGAAACATAGTTTTTTTATTTCTTATAGAAAATAATTCCTGGAGAGCTTACTGAAACAATTAATCAATCACGCTATTCACACAGCTAAGGCTAATTCAGTATCTATTCAATGGTTGTTATCTAGTCACGTGACCCATCATAGCTGATTACCTATTGCATTTTTGTGTTTTTATTGTTGGATGTGTAAATCGAAATGAGAACGTCAGTAAGTTGAAAACTATATTAAAGGAAAGTGTGAACAGAGCGTCTTTTATGCTTTAAAATCGATTTTATTGGAAAAGTCACGTGACTCTTCATAAGTGATCACTTGACCCATTTTATCTCCCACACTACTGTCTATCGAGCTCTAAACGTCAAGTAGCAAAGATTCAGCTATTTCCCCATCGTATTGTGCACTTTTATTGGGTTTATATCAATGTTACAGTTCAGCCTCGTTTTCATGCTGCAGGAGCGAGGGCCTAGACAAAAAACCCGCTTAATGATAGATATCATAACATTTGAAGTGGGCAACAGCACAATTCTTAATCAGGATGGCAAGATGAAGATCTTAAGCCATGTTGCTTGCTTCTACTCAAAATGTTTAGCGAAAATGAAAAGCTTTGAGGACAAAATTCAGAAGTCGTCTATGCTCAAACAAAAATTTCTAGTGTTTACAAGCGATTGTGCCGAGATACCGCGCAACATACTATACTGGATAAAGGGCAAAGCACTGCAAAACATAATTCTTCGTACTTACCAGGAATAACAGTGTATCTTGCTATAAATCCACGGGCTGTTACAATATAATCAGTAACAAAACGTACAATCAAGGTTTCGTGGTAAGAAGAAAAAGTCGAATTGCTGGTGAGTGAACCACATAAACGCCCAGGAAGCACACCACTACCATATATGGCAGCATTTTGAATTTGTATATAGTCGTAGCGACAGTTAGTCTCACTTTCTATGTCCATGTCTTGAATGACCAACTTGACGCGATTTCCTGTACTTGCCATGATTTTCCATGTGCAATTGTGGTTATTACCATAATTTCCCGGGTAAGAAGGACTTGTGATTATGCCTGAAGTCCCTGTCAGGATTGCCATATTTGGACACGCTGACGCTTTAAGACAAGAGGATAATAACACGTTTCGTTTTAGAAAAGGTGAGACACTCGCCACGTCAAGCTCGTGGAAAAAAGAAAGAGATTTGACTTCCCACAACAGTGATCGGGCGTTTTAATCATATAGTAGTCAATTTATCCTGGTGTTAAAAGGGGGTTTGTCTCGAGCATATTGCTGTTTTTAGGAATACTACGTGCTGAAGTCATTACTTAGTGCCTATGCACTTATGCAAAATGCTCCTTTAGATTTATGGAGAAGGTCCCAAACAAAATTCATCAGACAGCACTAGCCATAATTATCTTTTGGTAATTTTTTGCATTGAAAGGGTGGCCATTTTTTCAAGTTTCAATCATCCTTGCCATCCATATTAACAGACGACAGGAAACGGTTTTAATGCCTAAATATAGTCTTATTCTTGGAATTCAATTGATTTGAGAACACGCTTTAGCTTTTTAAAAAGGTAGAAAATAGCGTGACATAGCCCCTTTAAATAACTTGGTACATCAGGGGCACCCAACGAGAATATAGTTCAAAACCACTTAAACATAGCATTGTTAAACGTATTTTAGTATTTAAACGGTAGATATAGGCATATTTTTATCCCCTAAAAAGTTTTCATCTGTTCGGACTTCCTAGCTGAAAGTCTAGTGATCCGAAAATTATAGGGATCAAAACTTACCTGTTCGAAAATTCCAGCCAGAAAAAAGGCTCCCGAAAATTCTAGGTGACCTTTTTAGGGTAGGACCCGTTAAAAATAGGCAATTATATAATTTTTTTAGATATTCGAAAATCCTAGGAGAGGCAGGCAAGCAAGAAATTTTACAAAAAATGTTCCGAAAATTCTAGATATCAAATCGTCTTCCGAACAGATATTTTCCGAAAATTGTCGTTGGGTGCCCCTGGTACATACCGTAAGAAATACCTCCATGGAATTCCATCGATTTCCGTGGAAAAAATTTCCATGGCATTGCATTGGGGATAAGGACATCAATTTCAATGGAATTCAATGGAAACGTTCCACGAAATTCCATGGAAACTACTGCATCCAATTCCATTGATCTCCATGGAGTTTCATGAAATTCACAGGAATTAGACCATGGAATTAGAATATCGCATTGAGTTACAGATGTAAATGGAATATATGTATTTACAATTTTTCACAGATTTAGGTGTCATTGCAAATTACTGGATAAGTTCCCTTTATTAAATAGAAAACTGCTCAATCTCTTTTGAAAAGTTATAAATACAAATTACTTAAGCTCAATGAAATCAAAACTCACTCAGAACAACAAGTTGTTCAAATGTACGTCGATAAATTTTTAGTGACTGACAGTTAGTCAGATTACGGACCTGACTCTTAACTGTTACAAGGTGCCTGTACTGAGTCTCTAGACAGCCAAGTCCAAGGAGCAACTACTCAGCCTTCCCACCCATGAAGCTTATGACTAGTCAATCACTTCCCCCGAGCTCTGCTAGTAGTGTTTTGGGCGAAGCGTTCCGGACAATGAAAAGTGCATCAGGAAATCATGAACAGGAGATGAGTGGACCTTCGGACATGGACGGTGATTGAAGACTGACGCAAAAATTGATAATACAATAAAGGGTCCAAAGAAACGCTAAGACTTATACGGAATAACTCAAAATGAAGTGAATGAAGAGCAAATGAAGACTGAATAAAGCTAATGCCAATTGGTCACCTTTTCACCACACCCCATCACTCCGCCATAAAAAAATGACAACAAAAAACAAGTTGACCAACTGCCTCGCTTAAGGGGAAGGTGGGTGCCTGGGATTCCCAGGGGCTTCCACTGTGGCCAGCCAGCCCCTAGATAGAAAACGGCCCCCATGGCTGGCGAATCCCCGCAACCCAGCCATGAGCCCCCATTCCGGGCACCAGTCACACTGATGAAACAGTGGAAGGAAGAAAAATAGGGATGGGAGGGGGGGAAGACGGTAAATGAACCGCTCCACAGACCACTGCACAAACGCTCGACGAAGAACTCGCAGATCCTAGCCGTGTACAAAGCTACCACAAATCATGTGAGCCTGCACTTATGGGATTGACCGCTGGATGCCCGCTAAGCTCGTGGGCCGCTTGACCGCTAAACTAGTGGCCGCTTGACCGCTTAACTTGTGGACCGTTTAACTGCTAAGCTTGTGAACCGCTTGACCACTAAGCTTGTGAACTGCTTGACCGCTAAGCTTATGAACCACTTGACCGCTAAGCTTGTGGACCGCTTGACCGCTAAGCTCGTGGTGGTTAACTTAGTTAAATTTCATTGAACCAAATTTAACCAACTGCCTCGCTTAAGTGGAAGGTGGGTGCCCGGGATAACCAGGGGCTTCCACTGTGGCCAGCCAGCCCCTAGATAGAAAACTGCCCCCATGGCTGGCAAATCCCCGCAACCCAGCTATGAGCCCCCATTCCAAGCCGAAGGGACTCTCAAAGCTGACGCAGCCAGATCGGAGAGGGAAAGAGGGGCTCAGGGCTGGAGAAAGCCCTGGTCCCGAACTACCCAACTCCCGAGGCACCCTACAAGGACCACTAGGAAAAGAGAAATATACGCAAGAAATACCTGTCAAGTGAGAAGGCTTTCTACCCCCACGATAGTACTAAAGGGAGTGTCAATATAGATCTGATACGCATCGCTGGACCATCTGCCAAGTGTCTTGATGAGATGATCTGGTAAGCCACGAGAGGCTGCTGAAGTAGCAGCGCCAATGCGGAGGCTATGACCGGTGTAGCAACTAGGGACCCCAGCAGCGGAGAAGATAGATTGAATATTGGATGTCAGCCATTGGCGATGTAGAGGGGTGCCATCAGAGAGAAGGAAGAGTGGGCTAGGAGTTGAGCCACGGACGTGTAGATACTGGGTAAGGGCGCGTACAGGACAGAGATCACGTTCACCAGCACCAATGTAAATATGGCAACCTTGGCGAAAGGGGTCTGTCTTAGAGCACTTAATATGAACCCTGAAGCTGTTGGATTGACTAGGGAATCTGCTTGGACATCACTGACAGCAAGGTGGATGTCAGGATTGAAGGTGGAGTTGGCAGTGAACTCACCAGCACGTAAGAAACCATAAAACCCGAGACACCAGGCAGCCCACAGCATTGTATGGTTGTAGTCAGAAAAGTTCGAGGACTGGAAGATAATGTGCATCAGTTCGATTGTGATGGGTTGGCGCAACGCCTATTTGAGCCTTGGATACCCCGCAACACACGCTGTAACCGAAGGCAACCAACCAGCGGAGAAGGATGACCCTTGCTGAAAGGTAAACCTATATGGATCAATGGTGGAGAGTATCAGCAAGATGACAGCAGAAACGGACGAGCATGTCATCACTAGCTGGAAGAGCTGATCCCGAAGGAGATAGGCTATTGTCCTGAGCACAGAAATCCAAGAAGCGGCGTTGGGCCGAAGCATAAACTTTCCTAGTAGAACGGGGCAAGACCCTGAGTCAAATAGAAGTGGCATTTATCTGACAGCGAAGTTCCAAGTCCGAGAGGATCTGCTGCGGAATCTGGGTTGGAATGAGTCTGCATGAGGGGCTAGGCGGCGAAAGCGCTGACACTGAAAGCGAGACAGGGAGTCAGCAATGGGGTTAGACTTCCCTCTAACTGAAGAGGCAGTGAACGAGAAGGAGTGACGAGCTGCTAACAGAGACAGGTAGCGAACCAAGGACATGATAGTAGGGGCTCTTGAAGTGCCAGACCGCAGAATGTCCACCACTGAGCGGTTATCTGATAGGAAGTTGACACGTTTGCAGGCCCACTGGGGACCCCAGAGGTAAGCTGCCATGGCGATAGGGAAAAGTTCCTTTTACTCGATAGACTGAGAGACCTGTGTTGGGAGCCATGCACCAGAAAACCAGTGACCCTGGAAGACTGCTCCGTAACCAAGAGCCCCAGAGGTATCTGAAGAAACCTCGAAGTTGGGAAGTGGAGCCCACTGGGGTACTGAAGGAAGCTGCAACTATTCCAAGACTGGAAAAACTCTTGCCACCAGGCTAGGTCAAGAAAGAACTCTTGATTGAGACGAATCGGGTGGAAAGGCACATAGCAGATCGATCATTCGGAGCAAGAATGAGCGACCTTGGGGTACGACTTTGCAGGCATGCTGAAGGTGACCTATTAGAGACTCCACTTCCTTGCGTTTACACCAACGCTTTTGTGACCAATCCTCCAACAAGGCAGTTATCCTATCAAATTTGTCCTGCGGAAGGCGTGCCAGCAGATTAAGAGAGTCCAGTTCAATGCCCAGGATGGTTAGACACGTCGATGGCCCTTCTAGTTTGCCTGGATGGATGCCAAGCTTAGAAAAACAGTCAACTGACCTGTCCACATTGTGTTGACAGACAGAGGAGCCGGGAGGGCCTAGAGTGTGGAAGTCATCAAGGTAATGCATCAGGAAGGTGACATCGTAGTTTTGTTTGGCCACTCCACTAAATCTGCTATACATGTGAAGATCAGTATAGAGCTGACCTGACACCGAAAGGCAGGACCATATCAACATAAAAGGCACCACGCCATTTCATACCCAGCAACTGGCGATCTTCTGTATGGACTGGCACAATACGGTATGCATTTTGCACATCAAATTTCGCCATAAGGGAACCCCGCCCCAGCCGCATTATGCCCGCAATAATGTCATCTGCCTTCATGTACTAAAGAGAATAATCCTCGCCCACAATTCGGCCGTTGACACTGTGGCCTGCAGGGCTAGACAGGTCCAGGATAAGACGCCATTTCCCAGGTTGGGGGCGTTTAGGGATGACGCTGAAACGACTCACATGGAGGACAGGGAGGGGAGGCTGGGAGAAGGGGTCCGCCACCCTACCTGTCTGAACTTCCGATTGCAAGTAACGGTCGATGACCTGAGGGTTTAGGAGTGCTGATGCCATATTCTCCGTTGCCGACTTCAGGGAAGTACTGTAATTGAAGCCTAGGTGAAAACCATCGCGAAGGCCTTGGACCACGTATTCACCTTCGTCTGGGTTAGGATGATGACAGAGTTCGTGCTGGAATCTATCCACATAATGGGAGTAAGCTGAGAAACTGGTCTTAAAGGACAAACAGCTGGAGAACACAACGAATAACTGGAACTTGGCAGACCCTGCTGCAGAGAAGGTAAAACAAAACGAGAACGCAACTCTAACGCTGAAAAGTTACCATGAGAACCAACGTGAACAGATACAAAACTATTTACAGCTGAATTGGCTAGAGGTGGCCTAGCGGCGGCTGTAACCCCCCTTTGACTGAGAAGGGGAGCGGGACCGTTTTCTCCGTGCGGACCGGTGAGGGCAGTGGATACGGGGGTGGTCCCCATAGCACAATTCACAGGAGTGACGAAACCGGCAGCGACCAAAAGGCCAGCGACAGCGCCCATCGTTCCAGGAGTGGCAATACTGGCTAGACCGGGGGTTGCCTGAAGACCCGAGAGGCTCTGTTAGTGACGAGGCAGAGGAAGTTGAGGAACCTGAAGCAGCTGAAGTGGTAACCGGAGATCTGGTGTGAAAATTGTAGAGGTGTGGGTGCATGCGAGACCAGTCGGTTGAACCTGAGGCTGCGGCTTCTTTTCTGAAGGCGATGTCGTAGTGGAGCCACGATTTGTCAGAAAAGCGCCTTGCTGTCTGAATAACGAGTAACTTGTACTGATTTAAATCTTTCCAGCTAGAGGGGAAGGTGTGGCAAAGAATCATAGAAAAGATTGTGAAGGCTTCTATCCAGGTGACGATGTCTGCTATTTCGATGACCCGTTTTTTAGACCCTGATACCACCAGTTTTCCCTCCAAAAACGCTTGGGGTTCGATTTCTTGAGCTCGGATATTGTCCGTGAGTAGGTCAGCCAAGTCTACAAAATGCCCTGCTGTAATTTTAGAAAACAGCTTATACGGGACTGGAGCATAGCCAGGACCCACCACAAATGCTTTGTTGAGGTTTGGAAACGTAGAGGACTCAGTTCCGGTCGCGCCATCACAAGAGCCCCCAACCACTACAGGCAAGTTGGCGGAGGACGTGGCGGGAAGAGACAACCGAAGGACCGCCAGATGAGCTGTGCGTTGAAATAAATGAGGGCACAAGAAGCGTACCTGAAGACTGGGAGGTAGAGCCGGGGGTACCGGAGCTGGAGGATGCCGGAGACTGCATAGAAGTCGAAGCCGAGGAGAGAGGAACAGGCGTCGTGGGCATGTTTGAGTTTCCGCCACTCGAATCTCGAAGGGAAGATAGCAACGGAGGGAGCGATTCCTCGAGAGCCCTTGAAATTGCCTGTGCTAACGCGCTGGTTTCCGGCAGGGAAACAGGTTGACTTAGCGGTGAAGCAGGGGTGTTAACTGTAGGAGCTGGGATAGAACCGCTAGAAGGAGACGAAGACGCGGTAACCGGAGAAGACATAGTGGACAAGCCATTGTTCGTGGTTCGCATCCTGAACGAACGTGACAACACACGCTTTGAAAAATAATTGAAAGAAAAAGGATACAAGAAAAAGCACACTGTTGGACTGCTGCTCCAGAGATCGCTAAAAAAGGCGAAAGACGCTAAATCAACCGCTCCACAGACCACTGCACAAACGCTCGACGAAGAACTCGCAGATCCTAGCCGTGTACAAAGCTACCACAAACCATGACCGCTAAACTTGTGGACCGCTTGACCGCTAAAACTTGTGGACCGCTTAACTGCTAAGCTTGTGAACCGCTTGACCGCTTAGCTTGTGAACCGCTTGACCGCTAAGCTTATCAACCACTTGACCGCTAAGCATGTGGACCGCTTGACCACTAGGCTCGTGGTGGTTAACTTAGTTAAATTACATTTAACCAAATCTAAATTTAACTAAAAGTAGTAATTGAAGAAGAAATAGGACTGTAATAGGTCGCTGGTAAGCCGGTTTGTTTCTTTTTTGTTTTTTAGCCATTTGGTAATTCAAGGCAGCTACTGGTGCCAGTCCCTCCTGAGTGCTGAATTTTCAAGCTGGCGTCGCTTTGTTATTTTTTAGTTCCATCCTATCGTTCAGCACTTTCTGCCCTTTAAAAATGTAACCTAGGCAGTATTTCGAGCTTTTTGATATTTCATCCAGCTGTTGAACATACTTTACAGCGAAATATGAAAGAAAATTCACGAAGAGGACTTAAAACAAACACGAAGAGATCGGCCTGTTTGCAAGAAAAAGCTTGGAAACTCTAACAAATGTGAGTTTTCTAATTTCTTCGTGTTTCAAAGGCCCAAAATGAGTATTAGTGTTTTGGTTACATATGGATGATAGTAGACTGCAATTTGGCTTTCAGAGTTGTTCTGTCGTTTTAGTTGTGCGCTGTAAATCAATTCAAAAATGCCCGATTTTTTGCTTGTTTGCAGACACTGAGTTTAGGTCAGATAAAATAAGAAAATTTTAGTCTTGTCCGTGGCTACTTAACAAATCTTATGGTATTAGAAAGTAGTTCTGTGATGTGTTGTATCGCATACAAAAAATAAACTTCGCTCGTTAAATTTTGCGGGTTCTGTGAGTTTCAGAAAATGGTGAAAATTTGCTTATAAAAATGGTGTCCGAGGGGGTCGAATATAGTGATGCTCGTATCTCTAATACAAGGGCAGTGAAGAACTTATGTTTGGTATATTTGTCCATTACTCCACCAGACCTATCTATGATGTTAGTATGAACTTATTCTGTTGACCCCCTTCCGTTGACATTTTTAACATTTTGCCCGGTTTTCTCTGACAACCACTCTTAAGACTCTTTGTTTGTCTGGTTGTCAGTTCTATAAAAAGTAACTGTACACACCAACATTGGTAAGGAGAAAAAAAAAAACAGGAAAGAACAAAGCATAATAACTATTGTTTAGTTGAGAAATATAGACATAGGCATAGACACTTCATTTACGTGGTGAATATGCTTAGTCACACAGCTAGTTAACAGACATCCCACGGGTAAAATTAAAGCAGAAACTAAAAAAAAAAAAACTTATGTTAAAAGTTTGCATTGCTTATTGTTAAGATAATGAATTAACTATGATAAAAATTTAAAATACCTTAACCTGAAATTATGATGATGGCCAAAGTTATAAAAGTTCTAAAAATCTAAAACTTTAAACCACGAACCCTGTTGCCAAATTCCTTGGAAACTCACAAAGAGACAATCAAACGCAACTTCTGAGCTAAATGGCACAAAACATGGATCCGCAGTGGTCAAATGCAAATTTTTGTACGTTTTTCGTTTTCAGAATGCAAACTCTTATTTTTATAATTTTAATGATAGACTCAATAGTGCTTAATCAAGAAGCTTGTTTGGTTTAAGGCAAAGTTCTGAAAGTCACGCAAGTAGAGAAATCCTTGAGATCTAGTAACGAAGCTACATAAACTAAAAAAGGGTTAATAATACATGACGTAAAGATGCAATGTAATACATACAGGAGAATGTCTGAGCCCAAGGCTTCTTACAAAGCAACGGCGCATAAGGCTAAACAGCGAGGGCATTATCCGATTTAATGCACCTTTCCATTGTTTTAGAACCAGCAGTACTTAACAATTAATGAATGAGGCTGAGTATCTTATGAAGAATTATGGAGATCGAAGAGGGTGTTATCCGTCGAGGCCGTAGGCCGAGGCGGATAACACCCTCCGAGATCTCCATAATTCTTCATATGATACGAAAGCCGAATTCAATAATTGTTTTATTATTCATTCAAAATAATTCCTACTTTAAAAACATGGCTAAAACATGCTAACCTCCATCGATCCATCGATGTTAAGTTCATCTTCAATAGTGCACGTTTAGGTTTGTCCAGCTAAGCAAATATTCTCCAAATAGTAGATGTCGCCCTTCGAGTTGTCTTCTTGCTGTTCTTGCCATATTTTTAGCTATGTTTTGACCTATTCTTACTCCTGAAAAGAGTGAAATGTCCGCCATTTTTCAAGTTCACAATCAAAACAACTCAGCCTCGTCCCCAGGTCTTCTCGGTTAACGGAACCTTAACCTGCGAAAACGCTGCATTTTTGACGTCATTTTCTCGTTAAACACAAAATTTTTCCAAATTTGGTCATCAGTGACTGGTTATGATGAATTAAACGTGTGCTTTTAGCCAATCAGAATCGGGAAAATATTTTGAATGAATAATAAAGGTTATTATTGTAGTCACTGATATGGAACAGTAGGTCATTATTCTTAATAGTGACCTTCTGTTTCACCTCAGTGACCTGCTCTTTCATTCATTAAAAATAATAACCTTTTTAGAGCAATGGAAGGATGCATTAACCCTCGGACATACACGCAAAGTCATACCCCACCGTGGTACAAGGGGGGTTGATTGAACCTCCCCCCCCCCCCCCCTCCTTGAGTTCTTGATACATTGCAGTATTTCGAAACGATTTTGCCTTCAGTGGAAAGCCTTTCATCTTCTCTCTACAAGATGAGGTATATTTTATTGGTGGTGGCGCTGCTGGAGGTCTGTGACGTCACCAAACATGGTCGCCATCTTGGCAGCCATCTTGGATTTTATCAAAAATTAAATTTAGGTAAAAACAGTAAGAATAAACAATTTTTGCGCTTAACATGTAAAATAACAAAAATAATTACTTTGCACCATTTTATCCACAAACTTTACTTTTATTCCTGAAAAACGTTGAAAAAACATACTTTCTCACTCAAAAACGGCTTGACCACCTGCTACTTATGACGTCATATCTCGTAACCATAGTAACTGATCATCACTAAACTTGTCTCAAAATGCGCACGAGGGATAAACGAACAGCTAAAGAAAACTTCAGGTGCTGATGTTTTATCGTCTAGGAAAAAATTCAGAAAAACCTTAGGGGAGATGGAAACCACCCCCCTCCCCCTTGTACGTCCGAGGGTTAATACGAATTATGTTCAGTGTTATCACGGTAGATTTCCCATACGGATTATGGCAGCGGCTGATTTACAAGCTACAAGAAAATGAACTGGCACTTCTAGCTGGTTTGTTAATGCATAACAGAGACAAGAAAAAACTGTAAAAGACGACAATACAATTGAATCATAATTTTACTTGCCTGCAGCTGTCCACACTGTTACCAAAATCAATACAAGGAAAATTCTTCCTAGCACTAACATCTGTAAAAGAAAAAAATATAACATAGTAAAGAAAGTGGTCTTCTCAACAAGGACTGATTTGCAACTTACGAGAATAGCCGTTGTATTTGCCCCTGGAATACTTTTTTACTATTCCTGAGTATGAAAACAATAAAAAAATCCAACAGCCAAATTACTCCTCAGTTTGCGCGTTTTTGACGCTTATTTGCTATGAACGAATTTGGTGCAAATCCATTTATTGCTCGAGTAATTCTCAATACAATGGAACAACAGGTGACGAAATACAGAGTCAGAGGTTTCAAGTGGCTCTGCCTTCTAATTTTTTTACGTCCGATCAAATTTTTCATGTCTTCAGGAAATCTTTCCCATTGTCGCACTTGTTTCACCCACGGTTCTCTTTAACTTTTTAAAGTCGGTTCCAGCTGGCGTACTTTAGTGTATTAATCAATGGCAGTGAAACCTCTAACATAAAGGTCATCTTCGGGTTGACTATCTGAGCTAGACACTATTCTGAACCCTCCTTATACACTATACATTTTCCTTGAGGCCGGTCATCTTCATGCTAGGAACAGGAACTCAGGGGCACTGACCAGTGATAAATCACTTGCAGGACCTTCACGTGTGGCTCTCTAGTCAGATCTTCTGCAGAATTCAAATTAGTCTTACTTTTTGTGTGCATAGTTCAGTAAAAGCAAACCGTTCAGTGACCACAACTTGAGTTCAATAGAGATACACAAATCAATAAGAATATGTATATTACTCCTCTTCTAATAATATTAGCAATCTTTCTTGAGTGCGAAGTTAACAATGTTTTCAGTGCAGTTCAATGAAAGCACAATAGTGTAATTTTCAGTGCAGTTCAGAGAAGACACAATAGTTCAAAGACTACAACACGAGTTCAGTAACCAACAAGCTTATGGTGTTTATGTTCTTTATGTTTATTAGCCATCCTTCGCTTACAGACTGCTATTTTTTTTTTTTGCTTTATTACTAGGAAGGGGTTGAGGGCCACTGAAAAGGCTGCAAAAATTCCTGCTTTAATTTAAATTCATCGACGTCTAGCTTGATCTATTTTGATATAGTATTCTCCTTCCCCATATAAGGCCCTAAAGTGAACGTCGTATTTTGAAGCCTGCCTTGCCAAGCAGCTCTCTAAGCTGGTCTCGAGGTTCATCTTCAGTCTCCCAGGAAGTCATTATGTCATCCACGCACGGGGTCAGGGACCATGGCTACTACTAGCGGGTAGTCATTTCTAATATCTTCTGCATGTTTTCGCTCAATATACTGGGTAAGGTAAAGTGAGACGCGGTCAACAAACATCAATCTTATTGCTTTATAGACTTTCAGAGGTCTCGAGAGGACTAACCCTCTCCACAGGAAGCGGTAGGACCGTCTGTATTGCTTTGCCATGGTGACTTGTGAGAACATTTTCGTCAGATCGATCTGCTACCAGGGCTACAGGATCACCTCGAAAACGCAATAGTACATCAAAAACATCTTGCTGCAGTTAAGGTCCAGGCAACATGGTATCATTAAGGCTTATTCTGCTGTATCTGGTTGTTGAATCGAAAACTATCCTTCCTTTGGTAGTCTTTTTGTCTTCTCTCACTACAGAAAAATGAGGTAGGTAACAAACTTTCAATTGGGCCATCATAAATTTCTCCTGGCTCCAGAGTCCTGATGCAACCCTTGGATTCATTTGCTTCCATCACCGGGCAGTATTTCTCAGTAACGTTCGGCCATTGCAATCTGTGTGTTGCAGTATAACGGCGGCTTACCGTCCTTCCATGGAATAGCCACTTTCTAGCGCCCCTCAGCATATAACGCCTTGAGTCTGCCACCTTGCGCGCAGCAGGCACCTCTTCTGCTGTCAAAGGCTTGTTCCGATCAGTGATTCCCACCACTTCTTCATCCTAAATCATCCGCATCAGCTCATTGGCCCTCATTATTGGAGCAAAAATTGCAGGGAATGTGTAGACATGGTTAGCAGCATGGCACTCGTTGGATACTTCCGACGACAAATATCCAACAATTAATCATCCGAGTGGTATCTTCACTCCTACAGGCTCGCCCGGTTTACTATGTAATGTATAAGGGGTAGAAGGAGTTCCTCATAATGATCACTTCCAATCAGTAACTTAACTTCTCCATGTTCAACAGGCTTTAGGGCTCCAGATAGCGAAGATGATCTAGTTTTCTTCAGCGATCTCCTCCTTAAGGTAGACGACTCAGAACCAAGCCGTTTGCTTTGATCTTTAGCCCATTTTCCTCTCCAATATTACCATTTTCATCTGCAGGGTGTGGTAGACTTCACTCTACAATTCGAGTGATACGTTGGTGTCCAAGTTGCTGAAGTCTATCCTGTAACTCCTTGCTAGGGATGGAGTGTCTTAGCCGACAGGTTCAACTGTGGTGGCTCTATGGCTGCATGAAGTTGTGGGTGGGAGTGTCGTTGCACACACCCCTCCACTCGACATGTCCTTTTTAACGAGTACCGTTCATCCCGATGTCCCCCTTAGAGGCACCAAAAACACAAAACCAACTTCTTCGCTAATTCCCATCCTCCATTTACTGTTGATTAATTCTAAGTTTTACACGATGTCAGTTCATTTTCTCCTTTGCACACAAAAGGTTTTTTTCAGCTCCTGAATTTGCATGAGTTTCATTCCGCGCATCCTTCTTTTTTTGAAACCACTTTTTTGGTATAATTTGACTTAAGGTTTCTCTTGTTCAGGATTCTCTTTAGTATTTGCACGACCAAGCGCCATCTCTTGGACTTAAACAACTATTTCCAGCCACTCATCTGCTTCGTTAACGTCAACTTCCTTCGTCTGAAGCTCTAACTTTCGCCTAACTTTCGCCTGCTTCACCTTATAGCAATTGTAACAATCTGTTACATATTAGCTGCTGATCGCAAATCTACTTCATGACCATAGGCCAATTTGTATCATGAAATGCTGATATCTTAAAGAAACTCATTAATTAGTGACTTTGAAATAAGGGCGGGGTTTCCATTAGAGTGAACTCTGTAATGGCCTTTTCTTACGAATGTAACATCAAGAAACATTCCTGTTATTTCTTTTTTGGCAGTTTCCTTAACTTATGCTTTGAGGTAGACCATTTCTGTGTTCTTAAAAGCGTTGGTCATGTACTTAGGCTTTGACCGTTCCATACTAGTTTGGCCACGCCCAGGGATCTCCATTTATTACAGTTAAGTGTTTCAGGTCAGTCTTACCTTTGAGAGGAAAGACTGTGAGAAATCCAACTCTTTCTTAGGAAAACGTTGATGAGACATGACATTTTTAAAAGTTCACTCGGGATGCATCCTTTGCATGTCCAGCAAATTTAAGATGTTGAATACACGATCAGTTTCTCCCTTAACCCTAAGGTTAAAGCTCGAATATTGCTTGACCAAAAAGAATGAGGAAATCGTGGAAACATGCAGTGTCTTGAAAATATTGCAAGTTAAAATAGAAACCACAAACACGCAACTTGCTATGACCTCGCATTTAAGATCTACAGTAAGGCAATTTCTATTGGATCATGCAAAAATTTTGAAAGAACTTAATACCCAGCCACTTTAAACAATATTCTGTTTGTTCTATAAGTCGTACATTGAAAACGGTCATGCCTTTTGTCGGCGTTGCGCACAAGGTTATCCACGTTAGTGGCAACTAGTAACTATTATAAAGTTACTCTTGCAAAATGACTGACCGCTATGCCAAACTGAGAAAACAAAAGCGATGTCATTGTAACTCTGTTTCATTTTCTTTATCTGGCTAATTGTGGCAATCCTCGGACGTACAGTTCGTTTTTTTTAATCAAGATTTCATCAATTTTATCAAGAACATTTTATTTGGGCAATTGTGCTCTTTAGTAGCTATTTGTTTATCTTTGAGACACACACCCATATATATATATATATATATATATATATATATTTAATTGGTGAAAAATGGCCCATACATGAGGGTCTCAATGGGGTTAACCGATAGGCGTAAAACGGCCAAAAATTTAGCCAATAGCCGTAAAAATTAAAAAAATTTAACCGTTAGCCGTAAATAGCGTAAAAAAGAGTTAACCGTAAAAGAAAGTGTTCCCTAGATTTGCTACTTTTAAGGAAGGTACTAAACTCACTTATGGTTGCGTTTTTTATTTCCCGGCTAGTGTGACTCCGTACCGTAGCGTCCGAGAAAAACAGGGAAATGTTCTTTATCAGCAACGTGTTTTACAAACAGTGACATCTCTGCGTGTTGTTTCACTAGTGTTTTGAGGGCACGGCCTCCTGAAAATTGCAAATATTAATCCCCAGCAAGAAGCCACACTTTCGCTATGGAAAAAAATTAGTTCCCCAAGAAAGCGCCGGAAATGGAGCCTAGGTCTTGGTTAACACCGAAAAGGCGCTTCGCCTAACGTGCGTATAGACATCGCCATGCCTAGTCCCTGTTCTTCCCACGCAATCTCGGTCACGGCATTTCAGTGGCGAACTCGCTCGGACCACATGACCCGAAAGGCATCAGCCGCGCGGAATAATGTGGCCTACGGACAAGGAAACGGCAAGACAGTCGTTCCGTACAGTCCTGACACGGGAATTTTGTTATTGGCCGTTTTCACACTAGACCTAGAAATTGATCATCCGTCTGAGACTAGCCTGTGTACAGTCGCGCCTTCCCCACAGACACCCCTTCTCCGATTTTTTTCTGAAGGGAGGGGGCGGCTGTACACAGGCTATCTGGAACGGATAATCCTTTCTTCAAAATTCAGGCGGATTGTTCATTCAAAATTAAAACTATTCCATTGCCAAATTAAGACGTATCACCTATCTGACGCGAATCATCAAACGGATAACCCGTCTCACACGAATAATCCTTCTCTAGTGTGCAAACTGCCATTTCTGTTATAATAAATGTCGCGCCCCGGCCTTGAGTTGGGCGTTCGCGTGTCTGCTTTTGCTTTTTCACAAAGATTATTTTTAAATTGACTATTGACATTTCTATGTGTAAAATAATATCAGAAGTGCAATACTTTATAAAAAGTATGATCTATCATATGTTAAAATTTTTCAAAAGAATAGCATATTTCATCCCGAGATGATCCGAAGACCTTTATTTTGATTTTATAATAAAGATACAAAAAATACAGGTTAATTAATATTTAACTTTTTGAAACAAAAGAAGTTAATTTTTAACTTTTTCGTTAACCGTAACTGAAAAAAATTAACCGATAGCCGTAAAAGAACCAAAATTTTAGCCGATAACCGTAAAAGCCACCACCCCATTGAGACCCTCATACATGTAGGTGAAATCAAGAGACTATAAAGGGGACAGAGAGGCCATCCCCCATATACACCCTATTCCATAGGTAATTCGTCTCGAGTTATTTTTAGAATCGGGATAAAGTTACCTCGCGCGAGGCGTGGATGTTTCGTGGAGGTTTCGCATGACCAAACGCCGTGCAAAACATGTCGGGCGAGAGGCAATGAAAGCGTAAAAAGATCGAGAGCATTCCTGAATATTGAAGCGAAATGAGTCGGCGCTCACCTGGGAAAAAGGAATCGCTGGACTCTTTAAACAACCCGTGAAATCAGTTTAACTCGAGGTTGTCGTAACCTCAGTGCTTTAATAAAATGAGAAATTTCGCCGGTCTATTGAAACCGGTCGTTTGTACCATTTAGGGAGTTTAAGATCCAACGACGCGGACGACAACTAGAACATCAAAAAAACAATAGGTTTAATTAGCAAAAAACAACTTCGCACGTGCAACACACTTTTTTGTTCATTTCTTTCCCGTTTTTGCACGACTACGACGTGAAAATGCCTAATTTCGCGTTTTATGGAGGACGTAAATAAGCAACGACGAAATTTTATTTCTCTTTCTGAGCTTGAATATGGTCCCTTGAAATTCAGCTTTAGGAGGGTTCGCCTACAGTTGACAAAGTAGGTGGGTAGGAATAATCGCTATAAAGACTGAAAAAAATAAACATCAAACCAGAAATTGTTCTCTTCAAACTGTAAATTATAAATGATCCTGAGAAAATATTCAGTGTGTTAAGGATTTCCCTGCTCTACTATTAGCTCCATACAAGAGAGGAAGGACGATTCTTTTTTAATTTCGGTTTCGCTGACACAGCTTTCGCAGAAATCTCGCTGTAGTCGTTTTCGTCGACAAAAGGAATAGCAAAATCGCTCTCCGCGTCTTCCCCGATTTTGTTCTGCGTCATTTCGTGAAGGACGCGTGGCTCTCAGCGTGGGTCATCCACGCGGAACACATTCGCGCTATGTGATTGGCTGTTGTTTAATCCCCCTCGAGATCTGTGGTGTTAAAAATAACTCGAGACGAATTACCTATGGAATAGGGTGTATATGGGGGATGGCCTCTCTGTCCCCTTTATAGTCTCTCGGTGAAATTGAATGACAAGTAAGGTGTGGGGTAAAATTTTGAATTTAACGAAATGTAACATTGTAAGCTTTCAGGGCCATATTGTAAGTCAGAAGTGCTTGTAAAGTAACATAATGAAGCATTTTTTACATACTAAGCTGTTAAAAAGCGCATTTTCTGAATAAGACTTAAAATTTTCACGGAGAAAAAAATATTGTGGAAAAGTTAAAAATCTGAAAAAGTCCGCCATGTTGGATGACAACACTGGCCCCAGCAGCCTGTTGAAACCATAACATTTACATTATCTTGTAGACGATCGACATGACAGGTTATTTATTAAGAGTAGAAACTGTTAAAAAGAAAACACTAGGGAGGGATACCAAGCACCCCCGCCCCCTCACGTACTACTGTAGGGTATAGTTTGCATGGACGTCTGACAGTTTATACTTTAAAATGCGAGTCCTTCTTTATTATCGAACTTTAGAAATTTCCACTCTCAAATATCTCTCCCAAGCAGTATATCAAACTTTACAAACTACAAAAATGAACTTTGAAAAACTGTTAGGCTAACAACAAGTTTTCAAAAACCACGTTGCATTCCAGTCCAATCTTCTTCAAGTTTGTCCATCCGTTCCTCCTTTGGTGGTTGCTGTGTTCTTTAGGTCTTCTTGTCACATTTTAAGCAGTTACACTCAAATTCAGTCAGTTGGGTGGTGGTTCCCATTGTTTGAATTAACTCTCATGGCAAAGCTCTTTAAAAGATCCATTCTCGAACGGTCAAAACTTCATTTTATTTTGTAACAATATTAACGATATACTACAAACTTTCAAAGACTGTTATACGTATGGGTTTTTTTCTAACGCGCGCAAGACCTAAGCGGTCTCATAACTTCGAATAGCAAATATAATTACATGAAGAACTGAAAATAGACACAGTTTTACATCCAGTTTGTCTCTGTAAGTGTAAGCTGCTCTGATGGTTGTTGTCTAAAGTTTGAGGAAATGGAATAACCGTTCTTGGAGAACAAGATGCTGGGGGACGCTTTGTCTTTATAGCGAAATTTTCAGGAGACCAGTTTTTAATTCTAACAGTAATGGCAACATATTGGGGATAAATTGTGAAAAAGAAAACCCAAAAAAATTGTGGAAAAATTAGTACAAAACTCAAAATATCTTAGACTAGTGGAATAGTTATTAAGAAATGTTTATCCTTTATAGAGGTTTAAAAATTTCTGGTCGGTAATCTGATTTGCGCGAGGACACGCTTAAAAACCTTTCAGGTCTGGCTAAATCTAGTATACTTGCATTTCTCATTCCTAAAACCTGTTTAACAGCACAAGAAAAATTTTTTTTTAATCTCAGTATATTTTTAGTTCGTTCTTTTGTTACCATGGTGAGCGAGTAACAAAGTATTACTGCAAACCGACCTTTTAACTATTATTACATTCTTTACCAAAGAGAGTTCAACCATTCTAGGAATTACTTGAAACATACCTATCATTTAATACATAGAATTTAACCGCCAAACTATGATTTCAGCGTGTAATATCTGTCTATGGGCCGAATTTACAATGATTAGCAAACTGTCTACTACCGTGAATATCGAATTTCCACTAGCTATAATGTTAACACAGTATAAATTAGAGTGAAGCTAAGTCAGAAAATTAAAAAACAAACAATAACAAAATAATAAAAAAAGTAAATAAAGCAACCAAGTTTAGCACAGTGAAAACGCAAATTTGCGGAATTTAACTAGGGACCCCACATACTGCATTACAGAGTTGTCCGTATTATGGAGATAGGAGTTGTATGATGTTTGAAACCTTTACATGGAACCAAGAGAACTGCCCGTAATAAAGGGACGTTCACAAGGATAGGTTATGAATGTATTTCTTTCAAAAGCTGGCGATAGAAGCGCGATTCCCTGCCAAACGTTGAACCAACATAGAATCCTGCGGCCAGCAGACGCATTTTTACCGTAATAAGATGCTCAAAATACGTTCGGTTTATTGCTTTTTCCTTGCGTTTAAACCCAGCTCAGTAACAATATTGCTCGAGTAAAAAGGTCGACAATGTTGTGAAAACATGCATAGTTAGGTCAAAAATTTGTTTTGTCACGAGTTTTGTTAATATAAAGCTGTTTTTCGTTTTCGATGCATTAATGAGATTCAGCAAATTTTAATGTGGTAAAAAACCGGAAATTTGACACCAAAAAACCCACAAAAATGGAATCCTTTTTTACCTCTAGGTTAGTTCTTAAATAAGAACTTCTGTTGCATTCGAAACATATTATAAGGATCTCTAGCTTTTTCAAACAACTTCCTTTTGCCTTTTAAACAGTGCGTTGAAATTGTCTTAGTTTGTATCTACTAATCGAGAGCTGCAATGTAGGCGCAATGAAAAGTTCCGCTGTTTGAATCAACAGTCAAATGTCAAACAAAATGGCACAGACAACGCAAAAGGCGCAGAAGTGTTCACGAAGTTATGCATGTTACCGAGTTCAGCTAAAGTTAAAAAATGTTTTATAAAAAGACTCAATGTTCAATTAAAGTGAAATTATTTCACTGTTATCTTATGGCATTGGCACAAGAAGGAAATAATTCCACTTTTCTTCTTCATGTACACTTTATAATACTTCCAGGTGCCTAATCCACGTCTTTTTTGCCAGCTTAAGGAGTATTTAAACTAACAAAACTATTGATACCAATTGCAAGTTACTAACCTTGAACAAAGCGTGATTATAACATTGCTTGCAGGAGAAACTTTTACGACAATAAACCAACAAGTCAAGCTTTAACAGTGTTTCGTTAAACACCTGCAACCAAACCCAAAAATTGAGCTTAGATGACTCTGCTGTCAAGAATAAATATGCACGGATATATATATATTTTTTAATTGGTGAAGAAAATTTCCGAGCCAGTGAGGCTACAAACCTTTTAAGTTAATTGAAAGTTAATAGAAGTTTTTCCTTTACTGCTAATATTATTACGCCAAACTTGCCATGGGTCTCTTTACAAATGATCATGGAGATTGCCAAGTCTCCATTGTTTTTAAGCAAGTCGGTTGCTACAAACGGACAGTCCTGCTCAGACTGATTCCAAATTGACATAAAACTCGACGCAAGAAAGATGGCGGTTTCTATTGTTATTTACACGTTATCAGTAAATTGTTCGATAATTAAAATTTTGCTCAGCTACTTCCCTAACAAATAAGATGATTTTTGTTAGTTAGGTGAGATCTCTGTCCCAACAAGTAGGCGAAATGCTTACTTGTTCGCATCAGGAAACCTAAATGCCTTTGTTAAGAGCAAGATATTTTCTTCGACTTGACATGCAGTAATGAAGCGAAGAAATATCCTTTTGTGCAATTTGTTATGTTTTCAAACTTTTGACATATTTGCATTGATATGACACAATGTGCGACATCAGCTAGAGCAAAGTGTCATCTTTAATTAATGTATTCATGATCACAAAATGCAGAGGCGAAAATTAACTAGCCCCGGAAAATTTTCAGCCTAAAAAGAATAACAGATTATGAAATTTCTTGAGAATATAAACCTTTTTTCGGACTCCGGTGAACGGCAATGTGTTAAGTACCAGGAGAACACACATCTTCTAATGTAATGGTTACCGTTTAGACAAACTCTTTTTCATATCGTTTCTTAGATTATCAGGCATCATGGAATAATTTAATGGGACGGGTAAACTTATCGCTCATAACAAAGACAATGGTTCTCTAACATAGCCTAACATAAATGAATTTACACTTCAAAGTCCAAGGTTGCGCGGGAAAACCATCTTTGCAATTTTTACAGCATACTTGCTTTCCAACAAATACCAAAGATTAATATATTACACGTTGCGGTATCTCAACGTTAATTAGGGAAAATGTTATTTATTGATATGATGTTTTCTTTTCAGTAACATCTAAAGCCGAAATAATGATCAAACCGTTTTCTTTTTTACTAATCCTCTCATAAGTTTTATCCCTACTAATAATCCAGGGGGCTTTCTAATTTTTGTAGAGTTGCTTAATAACCTTAACATTCTGACTACTCTGCGATATTTGACTATAAACTGGCATCGATTACACAACTAGAAAGCATAAGCGGGGGATACTTAACAAAACAAATTTGTCATAAAAGGTGAAAAATGTTGAACAAAAAAAAAAGAGGACAGACAACTAAATAATTTATACAATCTTAAACAAAGTTCCTGTATTCAGCTAATTATGATATAACTTGTTCCACCCACACTGTTTTAGCAACTGGACCTGGCTAGTAATGACAGTAATAACCGTGTTATTACTGGTATAGTCGCTAAAAGCACTTTAGCTGTCACAAAGAATGTTTAAAAAGCTAAAACATAAAACATATCCTAATAGACGTATTGTTTCAGAAACTAAAACACAAAGGAAGCTTTTTCCTTTATACATTACCTCGGTTTTGTGGATAAGAAAAATAACCAATTTAAGCTGCCGTTTAAGCTCCTGTCAGGCTACTATAATTAATTTGTTAAATAACAAAAGCAAAAACTATCGCACAAAAAAACAATAAAATAGAGAATGGAAATTAATTTCTTTTCTTGAAAGTTTTTCTCTTTTTTATAAATTCAAATGAGTGTAGTGAATTTGTGAACTCAAGATATTATGGAAAAGACCAGAAACTGAAAAGAAAAAAAATTATCTAATACTCAGAGCCACCTGCGAAAACGGTTTAATTGATAAAGCTAGTAGAAAATTTATAAATTTTTGAATGGCAAATTTTATTTCTCAAACCTTAAGTGAGAGCTTTTGCTAACCAAGAAAAAATACTTCAAACCGAGTCGCCGCGAAATAAACAAGGATGAAGTCCTTCAAGGCAAATTTGTCGCTTGACCTTTTCACTTTCCCTCAAAGCCACAACTGAGTAGTCTTTCAGCTTCTACTTTTCATTTGTATCTTTTATTGGTGCATTTTTGACCTTACAAGAAAGGAGATTTTCTCAATTTGACTGAACCTTACCACGGTAGCTTTTCGTTGGCGCGCACCAATGGGCAAATGGTTGATGGCTAACTGACCAATCAGAAATCAGAGCGCGGGCTTTAATTTATTTTTGTCATGTTATAAGTCATCTTATGATGAATCCGGGTCACGTTTTCAGGCGGTTAATAAGCTTTTTAGCTATAGTGGTTAAAACAGGACGGTTTGTCAAAGGTTAGTGTCTTTTTTGGCAAAATTAAGGAATCGTTTTTATTAAGCGTTTGGTCCAACCTGTTTTTCCTGAGTGTGTGATAAAAAGGAATAGAATTTCTGGCCCCTGGTTTATGACGTGAGATATCAAAGCACAAGCACGATGAATACAACAGATTTTTCAGAAAACAGATGATCATTCGCATGCATGACCCTTTTTACTTGAATTTTAGATAATCGTTTATAAACACATAAATTAAATAATAGCCAGTTAAATTGCACTCAATGAATTACCCGTTGAACATAAAATGATTGTGTCTGTGGCTTTTTACAGTGGTCTGTATTACTCACGTTTTACAAGATAACTGGCAAAAGCCTAAACGGCTTTTCCATAAATGCAGGACTTTTTGTAGTGGGCATGCCGTGATTTTTTGGTATAAAAGCGTTTATGATTCTAATCCTAGCCTGCGAGCAAACTCTTTTTTGGGGGGAATCGCGAGAAGTTACACGAGAGTCGCTTACTCGCAAGTTCTCTCGCGGCTTGCTTCGCTCGCCAGTCGAAATGGAGAGCTTGCTCACAGGGCGAAACTAATCCGTGATTTGACCAGAGAGTTAACGGAGTTAGGTTACTCTGATATATTCAAAATAACAGGTAACTTAATTAAACATCTTCAGGTGAGGACTCGACAGGTGGTGCCACGGGTGAAAAATAATTTTTGTCTTTAAAGTAAGTTGGCAACTAAGATTTCTAAGATGCAGAGAATAATAATGGGGTCAAGGTGGTTCGATACACTTTTTCAGGGTCAATACCTCCCAAGTTTGAGCATGTCGCCAAACTGATAGACAAAGATTTCGAAAAACTGCCACCACAATTGTATTAGATAAAGATGAACATTTGTTATGATCAGTGTTGCAATGACATCGGAGTTGTCACAGCAACGAAATGACGCCGGCATTACTTATTTTACTTGCAGCAGTATTTCTCGGCACTGGGAACTGTTCTTCCAAAATCGTTCACAGGAGCTTTTTCCTCCAATAGCAACTTCGATGTTCGTCAAGTTTAAGCGAAACCTATACGAGCGTTATCGAGATATTTTGGGATGAAGTATTTATGGTTAGATATACGGTAAAAGATGGACAATCTTGATGTTCGGCTTTTGTCTGTAGAAAACGAAGCGCTTTTGACATGCAATGAGTAGTAATAGTTTCAATCCTTTTAAAAACGTGTTTTTAACAACGTGTTTTGAACCGCTCGATGGATTTGTTTCACAAATTAAGATTCTTGAGATTAACCGTCCTTTTATATGACCTTTTAGTTTCCAGGTTATTGATATATTGTAAGGTAGTAAAATAAGGGCTACAATTCGCTAATGTTTTGTCAGCAATTTTGTGTTTCCAAGTGAGACCCTCAGGGGTATTGTCGCCATGTTTCATATTTTCGTGCACAAAAATAGCTAACATTTTTGCATATTTAAAATGCATTGTAGTAGTATAGGACATGGTGGTATAAGCGCGTCTCCATATTCTGGCCTTAACGTGGGATTTTCTTGGAATTTGACCTTGACCTTGGGATTTTCCTGGAATTTAATCTGATTTTGGGTATCCGGTTTGAACCGGTTTTGGGCGGTTTGTCAAGGCTTAAGGCGACGCCTCTTTACTCTAGTATGCCTAGCATCGGTAAAGATATGAGTAATAATAGTATTAACCAACGAGAAGCGCAAAATTGTTCTATTGTTGGTTCCAATAAAAAAATAATATATAGTAATAGTATGAAGACTAATCGTAATGAACTCATCAGACGGTTATTATCTGGAATTACCAATGATGAACTCCAGAATCTGGTTCGAGTACGGGAAGAAGCAAGACTCCCTATCCCCACGCCTAGAAGAAGGATACCTGATCCCGCTCCCCGGAAAATGGGAGTCAAACAATTAATCAGATTTTTTGAGAATAATCCCATCCCACCATATAGACCAATTCCAGCCCCCAGAACAAAGAAACAGCAGTCAGTGCCAGCATCAAAGACAACAATTGGCGATAAACGGAGGGCTCTCAAGGGCTTTACCAAATCATATGAGATTGGCTTGAAGTCTGATAGAGATGCTTTGGTGCAGTTACAAAATACGAGATTGGCAATTAGTAGATTATTTGGAACCATACTAAATGAAATAAAAGGTTTTAAATTTGTGGAGACATTAAAAGTAACATTTGTGAAGAAAAAGGATGATGATGATATTGATAAGACAGCCTATTTTTATTAATAGTCGGGCACAAATTGTAATTAACCCCAATGTTTTTTTACCAAG
>NC_133201.1:19101297-19116297 GCF_958299795.1 Porites lutea
TTGGGGAGCTATATCTCCGTTAGTTTTCAACAAATCAAGTTCAAACTTGGCATCTTAACTATTTTTAAGGCCTTCCTCTGAGCCGTGTCGACAGATTTTCGCTAACTGTCCCAGTCAAAAGTTGAAAGAAAGAAAAAACAAACAAACAAATAATGTGAGATAGGCTTTATTGTTCAGTGCTTATGCAATTTTCTTGTTGTTCTTTGACGGGCGGGGAGGGATAAACGACTATATTATGGGCAATGTGGAAATCAATGTGGAAATGAATACAGGTGACAGCCATTTATTCTACAACCCTGTGTGGCAGGTGTTTAAAAGGAAAGGGGAAAGGAATTTGGCGCGCGCAAGGTGTATTCTACATAGCAGGCGCACGAAAGGACGGGGAGACTGAGAGAGACACGCGTGTTTTTCCCCCCACGCACCTTGTTCTTTCTTTGTTTCATGCGGCTGTTTCGTAGCCTAAAATTAGCGTAAATCTTGTATATGTTCTTCCGTGTCCTGTATCCACAAACTCTCATCGTCAACTTCACTTTACGGACACTTGTTATTTACACACTCTCTATTGTCCTTGTAACAGTCATGTTGAGTATGTGCCTATTGTAGACTATTGTACCCTATTCGACTGATGACAGGTTTGTATGGGTTAATACAATTTTATCACTTAAAACAGATAGGATTGGTAAAGCTTGACATGTTTTATTTTGACAAGACGATAAATATATAAGGAAAGTCAGGGACTCACGTACACTAACCCAGAGGATATCAATGGGGTCAACCGTCAGCCGTCGAAAGCTCTAGAAATTAACCGTCAGCCAACAAGACTGGAAAAAATTTACCGTTAAACGTCAAAGTTACTACCTCATTGGGACCCTCAAGCCACGACCTGGTCAGTACCTCATGCATGCGCACAGCCATATCACTCGGCCAGTGGCTTTGACCTCATTAGAACTTATGCAGCATGGCCTGATTTTAAAAAGTCCGTCTCTCTTCCCGCAAGAGTCATTACCAAGTGTAGCCCATTTGTGCTGGATTCATCTCTTCTCAGTCAAAAATAACGCTGCTCGCCGGTTGCTCATTAAATTGACGGATCCCAAGTTCTAACCGAGTAATAGACCTCTTTGGCTTGTAGGTTTTGAGCCCCCATTTCAGACCACGTGATGGCACCTCAGAGAACTATTTCTTGCAAATGTCGTCTTATGTACGTGCATCCACGCCGGGACTGCGCAAGGGGGTTTAGCCCCCCCTCAACTTTTTCGGATGGTAAAATAATTTTTTGTTTTTTACTTTGGTTATCCAGGTCTGTCACTTACCACACAAACAAGGTTTAGTAATCTGACAGTACTGAACACCCACAAACAGAGAACAGACAAAACTTTCTCTTGTAGCTTTTTTCAATGAGTTTGTAGCTCTTAATGACAATCGGAAAGGCAACTTTGGGACAGTTCAGAGAATCCAACTTGAAAATGTCCGGGTGACACTCAACCGTTGTGTGTGTTGGGTTTAGCTTCAAAGTCTATTCATTTGAATTTTGGCCTAACGTGGGGGCCAGGTTGTAACTTGTGGTTTTTAAGTGCCGATGTAATAATTACAAATTTATATTACTATATATTTGCAGTTTTAGATGCTCTTATAGCTATTTCAGAAGACTTAAATTTGAAATTTTCTTGGGGAGCATGCCCCGGACCCCCTAGTTGGCTCACGTTTACGCGTGAGAATATCACGTGGACAAAATTGCCTATTTACATGGAAGTGGAGGACCCTACGCAGCTGAGGTAACCCGCTTAGGTGGGGTAACCCGCCTGTCCATATTATCTCACATTTTAATTTGATCACGTTCAAACGTTAGGTGGGGTTGACCCGCCACATGTTACCTCACCTTTCTGGGGTCTGTCACCTCCATGTTAACAGGCTCTGAGTCTATGTAAAAATGTGACAGTCATTTATAAGGCTAGTTGCTGGGATTGCAATGATTTTTACATTCAGGATTGGCAAAACTAAGCGATAACTCCATAACAGAAAGACTGAATACTTCAAGACCTTAAGTAAAAATGACCACTCGTCCGCGGCTGACCATGTCAATGCCACCCGACATAATAAGTGGGATCATTTGGAAGTTTTAGCGTCTGGAAAATCAGATTATCATTGCAAGATCAAAAGAAACATTGTTTACGCAAGATCTTAAGTCAGCTCTTAATGTCAACATCATGAGCAGTGAAACGCTGATCTCTCGGCTTTATTAGCTGTTTCCTTTTGTAGCATTACTGCTACGAATTTTGAATAATTAATCCAGTTTCCAGACCCCTTGTAATTTGTTGTGTATACAGTCTCGTCATAAACTGTAACGTAGCCTACAGAGCAGGCGTTTTTTAACGGAAACTAAGAGGTACATTAATCGCGGCGAGGCCGCCATCATCGACCGCCCCCTTAAAATCAGTTTTTGACTGCTCCCAACTCTCTGGTAATATTAATGTCCAAGAAGGCGGGATAACGTTATTCCCGAAAAAAAAATCCTGGATCGCGCTGCAAAATACGCGTGCTTTGCAGGCTACGTGTAAAGGTCACTTTAGATCACTTTTGAAAACGTATGTTGACTAGCATATATACGAAACGTCAAGTTTGCTTAATAATGCAAAAGCGAAACTCAAAATGTTTATCACCGCTATTTGTGTTCTATTTTTGGATGATTAAAGCAAAGATGTAAATGTGACAACTATTTCCTTTCTTTTACTATAAATGGGCACTTTTTACTTCACACGTAAAATTCAGCGGAATCAGGAGCAATTTTTTTAATCCTATTTTATTGTTCTTTCACATACTGGTGAAAAGGTTCTACCAAGAGAGAGTAAAGGGGACAGAGGAGGCATCCCCCATACACACCCTATTCCACAGGTAATTCGTCTCGAGTTATTTTTAAGACCATTGATTCCATGGGGGATTAGACAACAGCCAATCACATAGCACGAATGTGTTCCGCGTGGATGACCCACGCTCAGAGCCACGCGTCCTTCCCGAACTGAAGCAGAAAAAAAATGGCGGAAGACGCGGAGAGCGACATTGCTATTTGTTTTGTAGACGAAAACGACTAAAGAGAGATTTCTGCTGAAGCTGTGTCAGCGAAACGGAAATAAAAAAAAGAATCGCCCTTCCTCTCTTGTATAGAGCTAACAGTACAGCAGGGAAATCCTTAACACACTGAATATTCCCTCAGGATCATTTATGATTTACAGTTTGAAGAGAGCAATTTCTGGTTTGATATTTATTCTTTTATTAGTCTTTTATTATTCAACAAAAATAACACTTGGCGTCCTACTTGTTTTATTATACAAACGACCGGTTTCAATACACCGGCGGCATTTCTCATTTTATTAAAGCACTGAGGTTACGACAACTTCGAGTTAAACTGATTTCACGGGTTATCAAAGAGTCCAGCGATTCCCTTTTCCCAAGTGAGCGCCGACTCATTTCGCTTCAATATTCAGAAATGCTCTCGATCTCTACGCTTTCATTGCCTTTCGCCCGACATGTTTTGCACTGCGTTTAGTCATGCGAAACCTCCACGAAATATCCACGCAGCGCGGGAGGTAACTTTATCCCGATTCTAAAAATAACTCGAGACGAATTACCTATGGAATAGGGTGTGTATGGGGGATGCCTTCTCTGTCCCCTTTATCCTCTCTTGGTTCTACCTATGACAGTCTCAATCTATGTGTTATGTAACAGTATTGTATAATCCTATAACTTGACATTACAAGACTGTTTTGAGGTCCAGGAAGAAAAAAGTGTTTATTTTCTGATACCAATATGTCCTCTCTACCGCACACATAATACGCTAAGCTCCGTATAGACACAACTAAATTGTTCACGAACAAACCGTTTGAAATAACTTCCTTGAGCTTACGGCATCTTTGAAGCAAAAATACAAAGGAGCGCTCGATTTCGAAGTTGTTTATCGAGTGAAAATAATCAACACATATCACTTGTAAGTCAATGCAATTTATTGCAAGCGAATGTATAATGTACCCAAGAGTTCGTTGCCTGCAAAGCTTAACAGTTGAAGCCGAGGCATACGGGGTAAAAAGGTCTCAAAATAAACAAACGCTAATGGAATAGATGAAATATCTAAGCAGGTAACACTCGGTCAGTGAAAGAGCAAATCACTGACGCTTTGAAAGATAACTGGATAGCGTCGATGAAGAAAGAAAACCTCTAACAACGGAAAGCCGTCCACTATGAGACGAAGAATTTCATCGGTCAGCGCGCACTTCAAGTAGCGCAGGCGCTTTAGTTTTGGTAATATCGCTGAAAGACAGTCGATAACAGCTTAACACGTTTAATTCGATGATGTTAGTGTGTTTTCCCAGTCGGCTGTTCCTAAGAATTCGTCTTTTATCTGGGTACCTTCTAATATGAGCGTCTTTAAATGAGGGTGCAAATGGGGTTAACAGTTAACTGATATTTGGCCAAAATATTAGTAGTTAACTGATAAATGAAAGTTAACAGTTAAGTGACATTACATTAATTTTAATGAAAGCAACAAAGTTTTGGACCCAGAAATGCTGTTTTCTGACATTTTTCTGTCCCGCTGATGACCACGTGGCACATTAACTTATATTACTATGTGCAAAAGGCACATCAGGGCAGTACCTGACAAACAGAAAGCGTCAGTCAAAGAGCTGGTTGTAGACAACTAAACTAATAATTCGTTTTCTGATATTAACAAGATATATGTGTTCGGAAAAGGAAAATACTGTTTTCACGGCCCCAAAAGATCGTCAAGTTAAACATTACCCAAATAAAAGAGCTGTGACTCTTAGCATTGGTTCTGGCTAAAAAGAATTTCTGAGGGTTCAAAGAAATCAGCAGTCTTTCTTTCAAGTACATGGAATTTGTACTTACGAGAAATCATTTTCGTAACTGATGTTGGAGTTCTAACTATTGAGAATTTTTTAATAGAAATAAAAGTTCGTGTTTAAACCGGTCTTACTGAAACAGTTGCTACAGTTTCATTTCTTAAAACCCTTGGATATCTTTATGAGGCTTTTGAAATATACGAATAAGGTACGTCTGCGAAAAAGGTAACACTGCGGGATGCGGAAGAGGATGTCGACAAAATCTATATCGAGGTAAAAAAAACTTCTGACAATGCAGGTGGAAAACCTACATGCGGTTTCTCACTTCAAAACAACACATTTCGTGCTTTGAACTACGCCCAAGACTTTGGAACCATAGTCAGTAAAGGAATCGCTTAAAAGACTACGAGTTCGAAGAGGGCTACACTCACGAAATAAAAGTCGAATTGCCCCGTGTTAAATACTTTCATACCTTTGTCAGCACTCTCAACTATGTCTCTCCCATTGGTGCAAACAGTGATTGAATTCACCAATTGAATTCCAAAAATAATGGTTCAGTTTTGTTATTTAAGACTATATTTTGGCATTGATAATGTTTCTCGTTGTCTGTTGCAATGGATTGCAAGGATTAAAAATGGATTGAAACTTAGGCCAACAACACGATACAGGACATACAGGAACCAGATAAGTACAAGACTGATTCCGATCAGATAGTGAAAGTGCCGAGGAAGGTGACTTTGAAGTAGTTTATAGCAGGGAAATGCATGACCATGTCAGGAAGATCAGTATGAGATCATGACTGCTGCGTCTGGATCTATGAGGATGGTGTCATATTGATGGTTATACGACTTATATTTTCAGTTACTAATAAACTGTACTAGTGGCAGAGTTCATGTAAATTTATACCTTGATTTTATTAGGACCTACCTCCAAAAGTGATTGACTTGCTGCAAGAAGGAAAATTCGGGTTATGACGAAATAATATTCGCTGTAGGAAAGTGAAAGTTAATAGCTAACCAAAATAGTAGTTAACTGATTAAGTTGTAGACAGTTTTTAAGTGTACATTTGGCCGAAAAAACAGTTGTTAACTGAGAATTGGGTTACCCCCATTAGCCTCGATTAATTGCCTCGATTCGCGCGATTTTAATTTTTTTTTCACCGAGTGAGACTGGGTCGAGAAAACCACAGTGGCCATAGCAACCGCCGAACGCGAACATTGCCGTCCATTTTGGAATGCTATCAACGATCGACTGTTTATAATCGTTCTGAATCTAATTTTATTACAATCAAGGAAGTATTTTAGAGGTATATGATGAGATTTTTAGTGCTTCAATGAAAGCGTGTCTTCGTTCACGAGATGGAAGATGTCTACACCAACTCCGGCACCCAATCACAACAATAGGATGTGAAGGCAGCGCTAGCGATGTGATTATTCAGGTTAGTAACGATTAGCTAAATAATTATTATGATCTCTGTTAGTTTTTTCAAAATTAGAATAATGTCGAAACATACCGATAGAGCAGTGATAACTTCTAAGGAACTACAACCGTCTTATTTATTGACTGAATCTGTCAGTATACTTAGGAAAAGTTTCGAAAAAGTATTAAAGCTTCGTTTTCTTCGCTCTTGAATAACTACACAGGTCACTGAGTCGCAATTTTAAGCTGCTAATTAACTTAGTTAAACAGATATCAGGTTCGAAATTGTCTTCAAACAAACTTCCATAGTAATTTTTTTTCAATAGCTGTGAACCACCTCGATATAGGGGTATGTGTTAAATTTTCTTTAGGGTCTTTGATCACATTGAATAGTTGCAACTGGTTGCTCCGATTGTTGTTGAAATACGCCTCGGATACTAATTACACACGATTGGAAACACCACTTAAATCTTCAATATCAATTCAAAGTACAGTACTTCTTTCAAGAGCTCTTATTAAAGATGGCAAGAATTTTCAACTTCAATTCAATTTATTTATTTCCCACTTCAAAATCTAACCAACCTAATCCTAACTTGACCAGTTATTTAGTTTACATCACATGATTCGGTGAAACCTTGATATGGACACCAAAGGAATAGAGTCTAGTGTCATATTACAGAGGTTGGAATTTTTCATTGCTCATAAAATCTATTCTCAAAGAATTTTCTCTGTATGCTAATTGCATGGTTAGGGTCAGGTAACATTGAAAAATTCTTAATAAAACTACAGTGTTTACTAACCAGGTTTCACCTAATAATAATACTAATAATACTTTTTTTCGAGGGTAGCATTTAATATCTCTTGATAATCTACACATTGACCTCAGAAAAAAAAACGCAATAATCAATCAAGAAGCTATGATTCATAGGTGAAAATTTTAAGATAAACAAACTAAGGAATTGCTAAGGATTGTCCATGACAATTTGCGAACTTTAATTCGCTTAAGTTTGCTTTTGAAAGACGTCAAGGTAGAGCCTTTCAACTGCTCGGGAAGTCTGTTCCACAAGCTTGCAGCACTGAACACAAATGACCGCTGTCCGATGATTGTTTAATTCTGGGCAACTTTAAATTTCTTTTGCACCGAATCTTAAAAATGTCTCTGCCATGTAGCAAGGCAGCAGACCATTTAATACCTTAAAAATCATCTTTGCCTAAAGTTTTGCCACTCACTGTTGAAATGAGAGAATGCTAAGATCGCTAAGTAGACAACGACAACAACCAGGGTTTGCAAATTTTATTGATGAGTAAGGTCAGTTTGACTTCTGCTTCACAAATTTTGGAGTCATTTTGGAATATTTGGAGTCAAATATCAGACTTTCCAGCACGTGGTCCTGGCATGTATACACTATCGTGAGGGATACACGAAGTAGCTGTGACGGTCCGCTGACCTGGAAAGCTCAAATCCTTGATGGCGGTCATCGAGTTAACTAATTTACCCTCTTCCTGTTTTGTCGTGCAGTATAATTCTTTAATTTCGATGACAATAATTAAGGTTTTATAGGTTTACAATTGACGTAAATTGTAATTGTTGCTAAAAAGGTAAGGACAAAACTGTGTTTGTTACCGAAAATTTTTGGAGTCAAAGTGACTCTCTCCGTAACTTCAGTGGAGTCATCTGAATAATTTTGGCGTAAAATACGCCAAATTTGGCGTATTTGCGAACCCTGACAACAATAATGTTAATAATCTGTAATGAGGGTGCATTACTCACAAAAGGATTGTTGTGAGATAAGGAAATAAATATGAAAATCAGGAATGTCCATATACCCATCATGGCACAAAAGGGGGGGGACAATTCTGCAATTGTGATGAGTGCCAAGTGGCATTGTTGTATTTGTCATTAAGATTAGGGTTATGTATTAAATGTGTCAACATGAATATGTAATAAGCAGGGTATTTAAGTTACTTCTTGTCTTATTAAAGAGAGCTTATTTCCCATGTATCGCTGTCTCTCACAAGTGTTTCATGGTGTCAGGAATATTGTAGCGAACCTACGTGTTTTATTTTTTACTTGCGATGCTGGGAGGCAATTTAGGGGTTGGTGCATTGCCGAATTCGTCTGCAGATACGTCGAATGTTAGAGGTGCTTTGTTTGCTTTACCGCCGCCTTCACCGCTTGATATTCATGATTCAAACGCAGCAGAAAAGTGGAAGGAGTTTGAGCTGAAGCTTGGAAGAATTTACTCAATTGCCATGAAGTTGCATCAGGAACCCAGAAGTGGTACAAGTTGCAACATTGCTTTCCGTAGTCGGAGCTGAAGTGCGGAAAGTTTTCGCTATGTTTACGGATTGGGCGAGCGACACCTACCAAAACAAGATTCAGCCTGTGTTGCAAAAGTTTGCAGTGTACTATCAGCCACTTAAAAATGTGCCTTTTGAAAGATATAAGTTTTATTCTAGAATGCAAGAATCGGGAGAGTCTTACGATCACTATCAGACAGCTCTTCGACAGTTAGTTGAAAGGTGCGAGTTCGAATCGATTACCCCCAATCAGATTTTACGTGACAAGCTCGTGTTTGGAATATTTCGTGATTCAAAGGTTTGTGAGAGGCTTCTCCATGAGAGGAATTTGTCGTTGGAGGAAACTGATGAGATTTGTCGTTCTCACATGACCATGCTACAGCAGATGAGGGTTGTCGGCGATGCCGGTTTAAGCGTTGCAGATGCCGGAAACGTGAATGCTGTGTCTAAAAAGCCTAAAAGAGGGAAACGTATGTGCAGTCGTGGCTCAAGAAATGCTAACACGTAGGGAAATAGTTGTGAATTTTGCGGACATGAGCATGACTTAGCGAAGCGTGAGGACTGTCCAGCTTTTGGAAGGAGCTGCAATAAGTGTGACAAGAAAAATCATTTCACGAACGAAGTTTTGGAAGTGCACCAATGCCCACGACTCGCATGCATCCTGTGTGTTGTTTTGAAGATGAGCTTTCGGACGAAGTTTTTGGAGTGGAAGAAATTTCGGCTGTAACGTTGGATGATTCTCAACTGGTAACGCTGAAGTTGGAATCTGGAAATTATCTTCGTTTTCAGCCCGATACCGGAGCTCAGAGCAATGTTGTCCCTTTGCATCTATACAAGAAAGCCACTAAGGATGTTGATTTTTGCAATGTGACCCCTGTCAATACGGCGATCATTTCGTATGGTGGTACTTCAATTCCTATCCTTGGGAAAGTTCATTTGTATGTATGGCGTGGACATTTCAGATGCCTGCTTGACTGCAATTTGGTTGACAGCAAGAAAGTCAGACCTATTCTTGGCAGGAAAGTGTGCCTGGGAATGAACATTATCCAGTATCTAGACAATGACCAGTTAAACTGACCGCAGGAGTTTGATGGTGAAGCTTATACACTAGATGTTCTGGCCAGTTCCCCGGCCTCCGCTGACCAGCTGATTAAGAGCTTTCCTCCTGTCTTTGCTGATGGCATGGGTGCGCTTGCGGGTGAATATCATATGGTGCTGGATGAGTCGGCTAGGCCAGTTCAATATCCTCCTCGCAGAGTTCCAGTTGCGATCCGTGATCATCTTAGAGAGAAATTATTGCTTGAGCTGACAATGCCCACCCCTTGGATCAGCTTGATGGTTGTCGTACCAAAGAAGAATGGCAAATTATGCATATGTTTGGATCTGATAGATCTTAATCGTGCTTTACAGCGGGAGAACTATCCTATGCCTACGATTGAGGAAAGCTTCCAATCTTCACGGAGCTCAAGTTTTCACGTCGCTTGATGTCTCCAACGGGTTCTGGCACGTTGTTCTTGATGAGGAGTCTTTGTTTTGTACTATGTTTAATACACCGTTTGGGAGATACTGCTGGAAAAGGATGCCGTTCGGAATCAGATCTGCACCTGAAGTGTTTCAGCGTAAAATGCATGAGTTGATTGAAGGGTTGAGGGGTGTTGAGGTCATCGTGGATGATTTTGTTGTTGTCGGTTATGGTGAATCGTGGCAGTCTGCAATTAAGGACCATGACAGGAATCTTCTATCGTTTCTTCAGAGATGTGATGAGCGCGGAGTTCATTTGAACAGCGACAAGTTGCAGCTTAGAATGAAAGAAGTCCCTTTTATTGGTAACGTGGCCACCAGTGAAGGTCTTCGCCCATATCCATCTTAAGTTTGGACAATTTCGCAAGATTCCCCCGCCGGAAAATGTAGCTGGCATTCAGCGAATCCTTGGTATGTCTCAGTACCTTAGTAAAATTCTGCCGCGTTTGTCTGATATTACAAAGCCACTGAGAGACCTCACCCGCCAAGATGCTGAGTTGATCTGGGACGAGCCGCAACAGAGTGCGTTTGAGTGCCTCAAACAAGCAGTTTCCGCTACGCCTGTGCTGCGTTATTACAATCTGAAAAAAGATGTTACCATTCAATGTGACGCATTTCAGCGTGGCCTTGGTGTGGCATTACTACAAGGTGGGCGGCCTGTGTCGCGCACGTTGACTGACAAGGAAGTAAATTACGCCCAGATAGAGAAGGAGTTGTTGGTGATTGCCTTCGCATGTGAGAAGTTTGATGCGTACATTTATGGCTGTGATTGTGTTTGAGTGCAGACAGATCATAAGCCCCTCGAGTCTATTTTCCGGAAAGAACTTTGTACAGCCCCCAAGCATCTTCACAGGATGCTGCTTAGGCTGCAAAAGTACAGTCTGGATGTCACTTACCTGAAAGGAGAGAAGATGTTGGTTGCGGACACTTTAAGCTGTGCCTATTTGCCTGAAGTCAATTCATGTATCTTTTTTTCGGGAGCTGGAAGAGGTTGACCACAGAGCTAACTTACCTGTAAGTGACGAGCGTTGGCAACAGTTAACCCATGTTTCGGCTGATGATCCAGTTCTGAAGCAGTTGCACACTGTCATTCAATGTGGCTGGCCTGAGAGAAAGTCTGACGTTCCTATGTGTCTTCGACCCTATTTTGATCTGCATGAGGAGCTGGTTGTTCAAGGTAGCACAGCACCTGATGAGTAATCGATGTCGTACACTTCTGCCAATGTCGGAGTCTCCTTTAAGACCAAGTTATCCACTACACAGTGATGTGCGTGCGTTGGCCGGAAGGAAATGACGCCAAAAGAAAATTATTATGATCGGCATGTGAAGCCTTTAAAGTTCATCGCAACCTTGGCGAGTCTGTGGGTGTGAGGCTTCCTGGTGAGAAAGTTTGGTCACCTGCTGAGTGTGTGGGTTTTGCTGGTCCGCGCAGTTACCTGTTAAAGACTGGTGATGCTGTTTACCATCGTAACCACCGTGCCATTTGACTTGCTGAGCACAGCAGAACCTCCTGTTACAGATCAGTTTGATTCGCCTGTTACCCCTCAGTCCAGTCGCAGTAACGCTGGATCCCCTGGAGGAAATTATTTGCCTCCGCCTGATGTACCTGAGTCAAGTGTGCCCTCTGTTCCTGAGTCAGTGCCATGCAACATCCGTCGAACAAGGTCGACAGGAAACTCTATCTCCTGTGCCCTCTTCTGTGCTGCCAACTAATCCTCGACGATTGCAGAGAGAAAGAAGGCCCCTGAAAAGATTTCAAGACTTTGTTCTAAACTAACAAAAAGATTTCAAGACTTTGTTCTAAACTAACGCTGAAATCTGAGTTTTGCAGTGTTTTGGTATACAAGTTAGGGATAAATCGCGCTGTTTGTTTATGTATTCTATTTGCGTTATTCTCTTTTGTACGAGGGAAGGTGTGACAAGTGCCAAGAGTGCATTGTTGTATTTATTATTAAGATTAGGGTCACGTAAGGTGTCAACGTAAATATTTAATAAGCAGGATATTTAAGTTACTTCTTGTCTTATTAAGGAGAGCTTATTTCCCTCCTATCGCTGTCTCTCACAAGTATTTCAGCAATACCATTTAAAAAATGGCAAATACCAAAATGCCATGTCGAAAAGAATAAACGAAATGCCGATACCGCATTATAATTGGTTACGCTTACTTAAAGTAGTATCCATCTCACGTGTTTGTTTATCCCAAGCATGTATGTACCAGCAATCAACCTCAGCCGTTGCAAGAAGACAGGAGAAGACCTCGAAGTGATTGGCATAACGATCAAAAGCCCAGTCATTGGATGCGCTTAACCAATTTCATCATAGATTAACTGTCAGAAATTGTGTAGTTATTATTAAGCATTAAGTCTAAAGTCTTAAAAATTATATTGACCAGTATTGGACATAAAAATTTGAATTACGGATCGAAATACCGCTTGAAAAAAAAGCTTTAAATACCAAAAACCTCCATGTCCCCCTCCAAAAGCCATGACATATCTGCAATAGACAAGTGTTTGTAGGGAGAGGTTACGCTGTATATTAACTGGGCCTTTGAAGTTCAAACTTATTTTTGAATACAAATTCTCTAGACTGATCTCCATACATCTTGTTAAAGAGTTAGTCGAGAGAATTTGATAAAGGATCAAAGCATTTCTCTTTAAAGTGATCATTGTACTAATTCTCATAACCTTCTCTTGATAATGCATTAATTTTGTTGGTAAAAGATTGTTGTTGGTCACTCTTAGTTTTTATTTATTAATAAATAATAATTATGTAACTTACAACTGATTGTAACTTCCAGGTGCCCAGTTGCATGTATGGAAGGTAATGAAATTTACAGTGTAGTTTACCTTTTTCCTTTATTTTTTATCATAGTGTTCTAACGTAGAGCGGCAGCATGCTGTTATAGAATACAATGAGGTGGAGGGCTGTTTTGTGGTTCAAGATCTAAACTCAGCTCATGGTACTTATGTAAATGATTGTCGTGTACAGAATGCAGCCGTGAGACTTGCCTCCGGTGATGTAATAAGGTTTGGATTTGGTATCCTTTTAAAAATGACAACAAAAGTAAAAGAAAGTGTGTGGTGAGTGTAAATGTAGTCCTGATTAATGCTCCAATATGACTCGATCAGCTGTTGACAGTGACTGACCTTTCGACAACCTTAAGTCATAGTCAGAGTTGAAGTGAGTTGTATCTTTTCAGTTGATGATATGTGGTATTTTGCTCAAATTATATAGTTAAATGAATTTACAGTGTATACCTTGTATTTGATTACACAACTTCCTTAACATGCATATATACAACTAAACAGGAAATGCAGGTTTTGAATTTCTTGTTGATTCATCCTCAACACTTCATTACCCATCCTTGGGTCTGTCTAAGCCATGGGAATCATACAGACTCCGTGTTCTGTCATCACCAATGGCAACATCACAGTCGGGTGGAGTCACCTCCCTTCCTTATATCAACACTGTGACACCAGTGAGTACTGATGGTGTACCACTGTATACAAGCACTGAACCAGTCAGTTTGCCTGGGACTGGTGGCTCAGTATCAGAAGTAAGAGGCCCATCTGATCCAAAGGTTAGTAAGTTTTTCTGAATGCCAGTGTGCAACGAAAGTCATGTCTGAAAACTTGGGGCTAGTGGATTTTGTGATTGGGGCCAGTGAATTCTGTTCTTAATTTGCCTGACAGGCAAGTGAAGATATTTGGTGAAATTGAAATTAAAAGATGCTGAGGTAGATTATTCAATCAGTGACAGGGGAGGCTCGAAAGAAGAAACCCAGTACTCCCATTAGGAGTCAAACCTATGTCCTTGTTGTTACTAGTTCAGATGCTCTACTACTAAGCTACATGAGACTCCTGTGAGCTAAGGCTACTAAACCAGGTTCATGTGACAAACATTCCATACTGCTTGGACTAGAATACTGATATGTGATAGAAATGTGATGGTGAATTCGGGGCCTGGCATATATGGTACAGGTCAAAATTAAATTCAGGTAAAAGGTTGATTCTCAGTTTTCCTTGTCTCTTAACCCTAATTATTCATGCATTAGGGCTAGGAGACAGAGAAAATTGAGAACCAACCTACAATCTTAGACAAAAACCTTGAAACACTTTGAACATTCTCGCACCACTTCCGTCCCCCTCCCTTTTGCAATGTTGTTGTAGCCAGTGAAACACTGAAATGTCATCTCAACTTTGCACAGGGGAAAGGGGTGTTTCAAGGATTTTTGGCGAGGATTGTGTGAGTTGCGAAAAGCCATCTGGTTAATATCAGTTGTTGGCAGTTATTGTTAAGTAGTTTTCGTGAATAGTCGAGAAAGATTGCGATAGCGTGGTAAATGTTGCTGTAACTTTTGTTTGACGCAAGGAAAGAAAAACATTGATTTTCTAGTTTTCCGTAGAAATACTGGAACTGTTATTATAAGTCTAAAAAATGATATATAAGTACAGCCTGGCGCAGGAATCTCGCGTAGAAGAAGTTGAATTATACTGAGACATAAAGGTTAAGTGTCAGGATTAGTCACATAGTTAAGTGAGGAAAGTAAGTATGGTGTACAATAAGAAAACAACGGCTGAAGAACGAGCGCTCATCAGATTTCTGTACGTGGAAAAGAGGTATTCACTGAGAGAAATTGCAGGAAAAGTCGGCCGATCTGCAGCAACAGTAATGCGAGTGTTAAAAGAATCTAACAGTGCTTCAAGGCATTCGCGAACTCAGGCAAACGTCACCTACAAAAGAAGAGGAAGGCCAAGAAAGTTGTCATCTAGAGAAGAGAGACTCCTTATAAGGGCTCTACACAAATTGAGGCGTACAGAAGGTAACTTTACTGCCAAGCGACTAATGAATGAGGCAAACATCTCGGAAAGTAATGTGTCAGTTCGCACTGTGGCAAGATTTTTGAATA
>NC_133201.1:19121297-19143797 GCF_958299795.1 Porites lutea
AGCTTTAAATATTTATTGCTGTAATATGCTGTAATAATGTAATTTAGATAAGTTAAATTGTTATCTTAATTTAAATACTGGTTGGAGGTTTGTGAACAGCATTCGCCACATGTCAGCATTACCAGATTAGGTAAAAAAATTGGGTTGAATATAAAAATGTAAGTATAGAAGTATACATCACCAGTATGTTCTGTATTATAAGTTTAGAATTGTTTCAGTGCAATCACTTAAAATTAAAATGTGAAAAAATAAGAAAAGACTACGAAATCTTCTACAATTTTTAAAGTCTTTCTGATTTTTAAACATCCCTGAGCTGAATTCCTAATTTGCATAACTTAGAATTCCTAGGAATTCCCAGGAATTCCAAGCCCAGTTGGCCTGAATTTTTCCATTCCCAGAAATTCTCAACAATTCTTAAGCTTCTAAAATTGGAAAACTTAGAATTCCTAGGAATTCCTAGGAATTCCAAGCCTAGAGTGAGACCTAATTTGCCATTCCCAAAAATTCTCAAGAATTCCAAGCTTATTTGATGAAGGCTGATTTGCATAGTTGGGAATTGTTGGGAATTCCTAGGAATTCTCAAGAATTCCTAGGAATTCCCAGAAAGCTGGGAATTCATTTCGCAAGGGTATTTACTAAGTGACACAGGCAGCTCTGAAAAAAATCTGAGTGCTCCCAAGGAGCAAGGAGTAGAAACTATGATCTTCTGGTTACTAGACCATATGCTCTATAAGGCCACTAAACTAGGTTCTCCCACAAGTCTTCTTAACTCTGTGGTAGGATTTGCTTATTGCAGTGTGGTTGTTTTTCAGGCTAATGTTATGCCGCACCCTCCTCTGAGATCTCGCCCAACAAGTGCTGGTGCTACCAGGACTCGACCCAGCTCTGCTGGCAGAGAAAGGATACCTGGTCCTCCTGTTGCTAGAGGTAACTATCATCATCATTATCATCATTATTATCATCCAGCCTTTTCAGTCGGGATGCTGTGAATAATGATCTTATTCCATGCATTCCTGTCTGACATCGTGCTCGCAAGGTCTTCCCTGTTAATTGTGCAATTTCTCAAGATCATATCGGTGAATGAACACGGCCACTTAATTGGTTTCTGTAGAAGAAGGGATTGAATGATCGCCCCCTAAAACTATAATATACAATATTATATGATAGTGCAAAATACAGGGGAAAGGAGTAACTAAAAAAATGTTTAAGTGAAGTTGGACAGCCAAAGAAGAATATTACATTTCCGTTAGCAAGAAGTTTAAGGAGATTAGTCCAAAAGTAAGAAATGAGAGGAAATAGGGTTTTACAGGAGAATGTTCACCAAAAACGGAACACTGCCCTGTATACTATTTAGGAATAGACTAATCAAGTTGGACATTTTTGATTGAAAATGAATTTCTGAATATGACTGGACTAGTCTGGCGAGTCTGCAGTTCTGCTGGAGTTAAAGTTACAAAGATTTGTTTATTTTGGTTGCTTATTTGCTTTATTTGCAGTGGATTTTCATGGTTTTATTTAAGACCATTTTTAAAATGAAATCCTTGCAGCAATTTTTTGGTAGCTTTAACCACACTGACTTAACCATATGAATGTGAGAATTTTAACAAAAAGACATAGCATGGAATAAGGACAATTACATGTATGCAGTAGTAGTAGTAGTAGTAGTAGTCACCAGAGATTGAAATCGAACTTCTTATGTTTCTTTAAAATTGTATGCTAACATTAAGGGCAATGCAAAATCTCTGTGATACTTTCCTCTAAAGCATTCATAGGCGGGAGAGGACTGGGGTTAGGCAGCCCAAAAGGATAGGTAGCAGGAGGGATATGAGTAGGGGGGGGGGGTAGGGAGCCCAAAAGGATAGGCAACAGGAGGGATGTGAGTGGGGTGGGGGGTAGGTAGCCCAGAAGGATAGACTGCAGGAGAGATATGAGTGGGGGGGTAGGGAGCCCAGAAGGATAGGCAACAGAAGGGATATGAGTGGGTGGGGGGGGGGGGGTAGGGAGCCCAAAAGGATAGGCAGCAGGAGGGATATGAATGGGGGGGGGGTAGGGAGCCCAGAAGGATAGGCAACAGGAGGGATATGAGTGGTGGGAGTTCTAAAACTGCTGAAAGTCAGAGCTTGCGTGTAATATTTTGCAACTGAAAAAGTCTATTAAGGGAGGAAGCCCGGGGATGGTACTCCCATTTAAAAGCCATATAGGTATGTACTGCCTTAAAGGGTAGGGTTATTGAGCCGTTTCAGTCTGAAAAAGGGTATAGACTTTGCATATTTTGGTCTGGAATCAGGAATGGTTTTCCAGGGAACTACGGGAGTTTATAACCGTATTTGTCATTTTAATTCCAAATGAACAAGAAAGCAAGATAATATGCGAATCTGAAAGGATTTTAAACAAATGTAAGTAATTTTAGGTCTCAAAACAGGTTTGGATAATGAAAGTTTTTGTCTGAAATAAGATCAGGATTTTTAGAACCGGGTGGCACATCCCCACCAAGATTTCCCAGAAATACCCCACTGGGGAAGGAAGGCAAGAAAAAAGTGGCAGGGTCCAGTAATGCAAGGTATGGGAGGTAGGAAGTTTAGCACCCCCTCCTGTCCCCCCTGATAATAATGCTGAGACTTTCATGTCAATTGTCTCCTGAATTTACAGGTGGATGGATTAATGGTCCAGTGCAGATAACAGGGGAGCAAAGCATTCAAGATCTGGTAAGCTTCTTTGAGCTACAGTGAAATTTGTTGTCTCAAAACCTTCTAGGGGGGTTGATGGTAAGTAAGCTGGAGAGCCAAGCTCGGCGGGGTGTACTCCCTATGATAGCCTATACAGGGAGGCTCCGCGTGAAAGGGGTATCTTTTTCAGCCATCAGGTATATGAAAGGGTAGGGATTTCACTCGTTGATGTGTATTAAAGGGTAGAGAAATCCGTCATTTGGGTCTGTAAAAGGGCCCAAAAGATCTAACAGATTATAAAGTCGAGAAAACGTTCTGTTGGGGATGCAAACTTCTAAACAAAGTTTGTGAAAGGGGTACCATTTGTCAATAGGGTGTATACGAAAGGGGTACCTTTTTCGTGAAAAATAGTATATAAAATGCAAGGAGTTTGACCTCGAAGTGGAGCCTCCCTGTATAAACACTTGTTCAGTACACCCCCCCCCGGAAGCAAAGTCCTTGTGTAGAGCTTAGGGGAATTTGGAAAGGTTTTTGGGGAGGGCACGGATGCTATAGAAATATCATGTTACCTGGTAGGCTTATTAATCGTTTAAAATTGTCTCACAAAAGTCTTTGTCATTGATTGCTTTGTTTTGACTGCATACTGCTGGTCAGGTGATGGTGTCAAGTAAGGACTATAATAATGTTAGTAATGTATGTCATAATTGCCTCAGCTTGGTGCATTATGGAAGCCACAATGCATACTGAATATTTTTCAGGACAAAGGCTTAGCACGGACCCTTTTTTGACCTTGAAATTTATCCTTTTTTACATCGTATACGGTTCTCAATTTTAGTGTAAAAAAATTGAATCAATTTTGTCTGCTTACTTTTCCGACTAAATACCCTCAGAAATTGTTGTGTCTCAACTTTCCAAATCTTATCCTTATCTTGCCTATCTTGTGTCACAGTTTGTTTTGTTTTTGTTTTTATTTTATTTTCTCCAGGAGGAGCGTCTGTTACGCATGGGTGATGAACTGAGCCGACTAGCTTCATACGAAGCAGAGTGTCATCGTAAAGATGGTGTCATTGCAGCTCTGAGAGATGAGGTTGTAGATCTGAAAGGAGCTCTGCAGTCGAGTGGCAGTTTCAGGTACATTTGCTCTTGTTAGTCTCTACTTAAGACAGTGGTTAGCTTGTTCCAGGCTCCGAGATGGCCAGCTCCGTGAGAAGACGCGAATACCAAATTTAAACGGGAGGTAACCTCCTTTTTCCAGATTATGCGCTCATATTTTCGCGCGCCTTTCACTTACGCGTCATCCCTGCCATCTGATAGTGTAGTGATCTGAGAGCCTGGGACAGGCGAGACAGTGAGTGATCCGCCTTCATAATGAAGGTTTTCCTTTAATGAAAAACAAGCTCGTTTGCAGTTTTTAATAAAGATTTTATTGCAATTTGTTCTGAATAACCTTTACAAATTTGTTGAAAACGTACATCAGAAACCATGGTCGTGTTATCTTGTCCTGTTGAAAGTGGTTCTTTGCAGTGAATGAAGTAACTAACAACTGATACAACTTGGCAATGAAAAAGACCAAAAACAGCTAACGTTGCTTTTGTCGAATTGGTATCCGCATTTGACATGAAGCGACGCATACCTTAACGGCACATCTTTTGTTTCTAATTCTGGCGTGTTGTTCTAGTCAACAATAAAGTGACTGGTTTTGAACAAAATACAAATTGCCTTTTGGAGTCCATTTTTAAACATGCTTTACACATATTGAAACGCGGTTTCTATTCTAACAGGAGACACTATTCCTACCACACTGACTACTGCCTGTGTACGGTCGGTCGCTAGATTCCAGAATTATTCTCTTTTGATTTGAGCCATGATTCGGCAAAAAATGGTTAATTCTGAGGTCACTAACAAAGCAACATGAAACTTGTCAGTCCTGAAATTGATGTAGAAATGCTGCAAGGGACTCTTTAATGAAAATGAATCGGGTAATTGCTGTCTCGCTTAGGGTTGGAAATTGCAGATTTTCAGCTTTCACGTAAGGTGCGAAAGAAGGAAAGAATGACATTTAATATTCATTCTTGTAAAGGTGTCGCTCAGGTTGGTGAGCAAATAAACTCCTGCATACAAAATCTAAAACTCCGTCAGACTGTGTTGGATCGAGTATGGTCTTCTTTAGGGATCCAACAATGCATAAGCCATTTTAAAGGAGCTGTACCACAAAATTTATGAAAATTCAAACAGTAAGAAATGCCACCAAACTGAGTGAAACATTAAAGATAACCCCTCAAAACATTAAAACACGGTACAAGTAACAAGGCAAATGTAAAAGAAGGCTCGGATGGACAAAGTTTAAGAAGATTGAAACGGATTGCAATTCTGGGTTTTTAAAACTAGTTAGCCTGACAGTTATTTAAAGTTGTTTGCAACGTTTGATATAATGCTTAGAAGGCATAATGTTTGACAAGAAATTGTAAGTTTGTCATTTACAAGTGATTTCTTTGCTAAAGTTAAGTTTCGTAGCGCATTAACACAATGAACTAGAGCCTCCTCTCCTAGAAAACCCAGTGAAAAAAAAAAACAAAACAACAACTCCTCAGGTTTATCAAACTTTTTGGTACGTTTGTAGCCACCCACGGCTTACTGCACGACAACAACGTGGCATTCTCTAATGCAACGTTTTATGGGGTGTTAACCCGTAAGCTGAACATCCGTTAAGGAATTTTACTCTTGGTAAAGTCACCTGCATTTGACATATTGAACAATTTGGCAAAATCCGATGACAATTCGATGTTTGAAAGGATGCGAAATTCGTCTTATTGGTAACTCTTTGCTACTGTCGCCTTTGTGATTGCTAAGCGATTGCAAAGCCGCTTGTGGTCACTTTAAAGGATCAAAATGCTGTTTGAAAGCATTTCACGACCATTATGTGATGCTTTCTATTTTTACTATTATCAGAGCTGGAGGAGAGGATTCAGCGTTTTCTAATGCAAGCATAATTCATCAGCTTCGTGAGCAAGTATCGCAGTTGCAAGTGATTGTACAAGAGAAGGAAGAAAGCGAGAAGGCAGCAGCGCAGAAACTAGCGATGTACCAGAATCAACTGCACGCCAAAAACAACGAAGTTGCTACTTTAAAGGACCAATTGCAGGCACAGGTTTGTCCTAAATATTGCCAGTGGACACACTCTCCATGATGCCTATACGGGGAGGCCCCACCCAAAAGGGGTACCTTTTTTCAGACTTCGGGTATATGTACAGAGTAAGGATTTCGTGACTTGAAGTATATGGAAGGGTAGGGAAAATTGTCTTCTCTATGGGTGTTTAGAAGGGGCTTTAACTTGAGTATTTCGACCCAACGCATCTTACGGCCATATCAATTTAATTTATCAAACGCTACGCAAGAAGATTAACTGATGGTATGAGATAGGGGTACCATTTGTCATTGTAGGGTAACTGATAGTAGGTATTAGATAGGGGTACCATTTGTCAATGGAAGGTAACTGATAGTGGGTATGAGATAGGGGTACCATTTCTTAATGGAAGGTAACTGATAGTAGGTATGCGATAGGGGTACCATTTGTCAATGGAAGGTAACTGATAGTAGGTATGAGATAGGGGTACCATGTCTTAATGGAAGGTAACTGGTAGTAGGTATGAGATAGGGGTACCATTTCTCAATGGAAGGTAACTGATAGTAGGTATGAGATAGGGGTACCATTTGTCAATGAAAGGTAACTGATAGTAGGTATGAGATAGGGGTACCATTGGTCAATGGAAGGTAACTGATAGTAGGTATGAGATAGGGGTACCATTGGTCAATGGAAGGTAACTGATAGTAGGTATGAGATAGGGGTTCCATTTGTCAATGGAAGGTAACTGATAGTAGGTATGAGATAGGGATACCATTTGTCAATGGAAGGTAACTGATAGTAGGTATGAGATAGGGGTACCATTTGTCAATGGAAGGTAACTGATAGTAGGTATGAGATAGGGGTACCACTTCTCAATGAAAGGTAACTGATGGTAGGTATGGGATAGGGGTACTACTTCTCAATGGAAGGTAACTGATAGTAGGTATGAGATAGGGGTACCATTTCTCAATGGAAGGTATACGAAAAGGACTACCTTTTTTGTCAAAAATGGTATATTAAAAGGTAACAGTTTGGATAAGTCCTTTACCTATGGAACGTTGTTGAATACTGATTATACGAGCTTTGTTTCTACAATTATGAAAGGGGTTTTGAGGGTGTTATAACTGGCCGGCCGTAAGCAAGATTGTAGTTGTTATTATGATTAATAAACATCGTACTTGTTCTCAATGAGAGATGGCAAAAGCACGGTGGAACAGTATTAATTATAGCCGAAGTGTGATGAAACAGGGAATGATTACAAGCAGAATATTTTAAATGTGCGTGTTGCTTCATGTGCTTCAAGCGCTGGCAACCGGAATTTTACTTTAGTTACTATGAAAAACTACACAGAAAGTAGGCTTACTGCAGTAAATGTAAGGGGAGAATTTTTCAAGGTTTTTTTTTTTCTATGAAGTAGGAAGGATTAGCCCAGTTGGTTAGTACGCGGCCTTCTGTGCGGGAGGTCCTGAGTACGATTGCCAGGTGTGACCTCAAATCCTTCTTTCGACTTCTTTCCTTTCCGTGTAGCTTTAAGTAGCTTTAAATACCCCTTAAATGGAGCAGTCATGGAGAGAGGGCGGATAAAATAAGCGCACCGTCGGCCTTAGGTTTGTGAGGGTGGATTTCCACTGTCGCGTAATTTTTATCGTGCGAACGCGCGTAAATAAAATAGAGACAATGTGTGGAAGGTCACGCCTAAACGTAAAAGTTGATCCTTGCTCAACTTTCACGTTTAGGCGTGGCCTTTCATACATTATAGGGCCGTTTATACGAGAGAAAACAAGCCGCGGCTTGCTCTGGCCTCTGGGTAAATAGGCCGCGAACATCCCGTATAAATGGTACAAAATCTACGTTCACGGCTTATTCACCCACGGCTACTTCAAGCCGCGGCTTATCCTGGCCGAGGAGTTTTGGGTTGGGCTTATCCAAGCCGCGGCGTAAAACGTTGTCCGCGGCATACTGTCCGCAAATGCTGCGCATGCTCTGTTTTCAATTATATCCCAGACCTTCACGGCTGAGAGACGCGCGCTGCAGTGGCGGGAAAGTGACCTGCTGCACGAGAAAACTCAAAATTTTGTCTAAACAACACCTCATCCATATGCATCCCTGGAACATCTCTTTCAAACCACTCGATTGACCGATGACGAACTTTTCGTCGAGGTTTCCGACAAGTTGCGCGACAGCGCAACGCTTATCTTGAGCGAAAAGTTAATTTGAAAGAATGTAAAATAAGGCGATTTTTTAGACCAAAGCCAATCGTTTCGCTAGGCACCAAAACAAACTACGTCATCATTGGACCGGTCTGGCCGCGAACTAAGCCGTGAACCATTTATACCAGCAGTTCGCGTCTTATGTAAGCCGTACTCGTATAAATGGTTCCTTTCGCAGCTTATGTAAGCCTCGGCTCGAGTAAGCCGCGACTTATTTTCTCTCGTATAAACGGCCCTATATAATGTCTTTATTTCATTTACGCGCGTAAATTTTACGTGCGTTCACACGGAAACATTACGCGACAGTGGAAATCAACCCTTAGTCAGATGATTATTTCGAGCTACCGACATAAAATAAGGACTCTTTACCTTTACCTGTTACTGTTTATTGGGGCGCTTGTTTATGTATTTTGATTTCCTAAGGCAAGTTTTCCTCGACAACTTGGAAAACGTTCTATTTTAAATAGAGTTTCACTGTGAAAGCTTATGGAAGTGGGATGTTTTTGGTTATTATTCACAGCCTAAGGCTTCCGCTTGGGTTAAAACGGACCCAAACGCAACCACAAACAAGATCGCATCGTTACGCACTGACATCGCTGAGAAGGAGCGAAGAATTGCTCAACTATCCAACGAAAATGAAAAGCTAAACAAGCAAAAAATTCAGTCCACGACACTGCTGAACGGGTTACAGAGAGAAAACTCTGCAAAGGACGCCTTAGTGCATCAGGCGAAGAGAGAGATTGAAAAACTTAAGAAGGAACTACGTGAAAAGGATTCAACAATTTCCACCATGTCGACGAAGGTTAGATATAATACACAAAGCTAATGTTGTCTTATCCTCAAAGATAATTTTAATCGTATCCTGCCAGTACAGCTGTCTCTCAACACTCCCCCTTCGTTGGGAAGTTTCGAGAGGCGCCCTCAGCTACGTGGGGAAGCCGGTAGCAAGTTCTCTATTTCTGGAGGGAACGAAGCCAGCCTCGAGGGACTCGCGACTCCACTAAATGGTCATGGAGAGCTAGTTCGCAGGCTACGACGAGAAACGATTACTTTTTCCGTGTTACACGTTCGGCTGTATCGAGGGTTCCCAATAGGTTTTTCGGGATCCGGGATCCGGGATTTTTCCTATTTGAATCTCGGGATCCGGGATGTTCCTTATTTGTGGCCGGGATTCGGAATTATGGGGCTGAGATGTGCACGGGATGCTAGTCTCTCTCGAAGCTATTTTAGTGTCGTCACGCAACGCTCCTAGTGTAGGCAAAATCCTTTCTCAGGTTAAACCATAAAAGTTAATGCAAAGATATGTGGTGATTTGAGTTCGAATAGACGCTTTTAAACTGCCAATAGCTGTCTTATATGAAACTTTATAAAAACAGCCTGCGAGCAAGCTTTCCATTTTGTGTGGCGAGCGAAGCGAGCACGTGTGAAGCAGAGGAAAGTAAAGCCCACGTTTCTTTTTGTTCAGCCTACGCTCTGGTGTCTCCTGTCGTGTGTCGCTTGCATGTGGCTTCAAACAATGTAACTCCACTGAAAAGCTTGCTCGCATGCAGAGTAACACAGAAGAGTCACTTGTACAATCAGTCGACTACACATTAGGGAGTTGTAGTAGAGGCGTTTTGAGCGACGCACGTCAATCGGAAGTCAGGCCGTTTCCCTGTTAGTGCCCTGACGCCACCAGATTTGTATCGCTAAGTGTTTTAACTCTTATAGAGACAATTTGCCCTAAAAACGCTACTTCCAGTTGACGTGCATCGTTTAAAAATTTCTTTTCTTAAGCTCACTATTGAACCGTTGGAACTAAAGCTACAAGGCAGCTTAAGCGACCACGACGGAGACGGCCACGAAAACATCACTTAAAAAGTGAATTCGCGTGGCTTTAAACTTTATCGCGCTTATTCCATCTCGTTCAATTCGTCAAATATTGACAAATTTTCCAAGAGTTGAACTCTAAAAGACTGTATCGAAGTTCAGAGAAAGAAAAAGAAGGTCGTTGTCTTGTGTTCACGTCCTTCACAAAACGTGAAATCAGGAAGTTTCACGTCGTAGTCGTGCAGTGACGGCAAAGAAATGTACAAAAAAAGCGTGATGCACGTGCAAAGTTGTTGTTTGGCCAATCCAAACCTATTGCTTTTTTGCCGTTTTCGTTGACGTCGCCGTCGTCGTTGCTTAAGCTCCCTTACATGTCACTAAAAACGACAACGTTCAAACTGTCAAAGTGCCCAATCTCCTTTTAACATCCTGTATAGTATTTTTCACTTAAGGGTTAATCAGGGGCACCCAACGACGGTTTGCTCCTAAATACATTGAAAACACTTTTTAGGCTATCCAGAGTACTTTAAGATATCTAGAAAAGCATTCTAAGCGGCGTTGTAAAATTTGTATCTGTTCGGTCATCCTAAGGGAACATGAGTCTTTTCGAAATTTCAAGGGATTCAGTATTATTTTCCCGAACATTTTAGATGAAATTTGACGTATTACGAAAGTGAGACATTTTCTTATTCATCTCTCCATCACATGTTTCCTTTTGTCAATGAAAAATAACCTAACTTGGGACGTTAAATGCGAAAATTAAACTTCAGAAAATCGTAGGGAATTTATTAGATACGCTCTGAAAATTGTTTATGAATAGAACGGTCATCTAGAAATTTTTAGCCGTCGTCAAGTGACTGATAGAACATTCTAGGGAATAGTTGCTTTTCGAAACAGATATTTTAAATAAAACAGTCGTTGGGTGCCCCTGGGTTAATAAATATGTACAAACTGTATGTAACAATCAAGCTTTCTTTCTCTTATTTGCAGCTGGGAAGGCAGAAGGCCGCTAAAGAAGTGGAGAAAGAGGCACAAAAATTAGAACAAGAGCATTATGCAACAAAAGGGGTAAGAATTGAGTGATCTGTTATAAAGGTCTTCCCATCTGAAACATCACCTTTTTTATTTTAGAGTTCTGGGTTTAACACCTTGTAATCGGTCTTATAATTAGTAAACAGCCAGTACATAGGTACAGTTTCCATCGTGTTTCATTTTCCATTATGTGGAATAATGATTAAGGATGTACTAAAGAATGAGTTAATTTAACTATCTTTACCATTTCTCCAAGAGCCTGTTTACATGGATGTGGGGGACCCAAGGCAGGTGAGGTAACCCGCCTGTCCTTATAATATCTCATTTTAATTTGATCATGTTTACATGATAGGTGGGGTGACCCGCCACATCTTACTTCACCTACCTGGGGTCCCCCACCTCGTAAACAGTCTCTAAAATCATGTGCTTATCTTCATTGAAATTGCGCCCGCAGTAAAATATTATTTCACTTTTCAAACGCTACCAAGGACCTTTCATTTGGTCAAAAGTCAGTAGTGAGCTCAGAAACTTGACAAGCCTCAAAGCATTCAAGAAACATATACGCGGTGTGGACCTTTCTAGCCATGTAGATAATAATAGTAACTGCTGTGACTTGTGTAAATTCTGAGTCATGAACATTTATATATAGTTTTAGGTTTTGGGTAAGATCATTAATTTTAAAGTCATGTAAAAGATTAGTGTCAGTTCTTAGGGAAGTGTCCCCAATTAGCTAATATAACTGTTGAGCTAAATACATTGACAATAAAATAAAGTTATTATTATTATTATTATTATTATTATTATTATTATTATTATTATTATTATTATTATTATTAAACGCTTAAAACTTTTTAGTACATTTTTTTTATTACATACATACGCAACGGAGTGTTAGAGATATGTTAAGCCTATATTTTTCAGATGTTTACAGGATAATTTGGTTGGCTAAATTTCATGGAAATTGGTCAAATATTCGCAGAGTTAAGACGCTATGAGGGATTAATTCATGGCAAGCCTTACATAACTCTAATCAACAATGTTTTTGTACAAAGTTACATGTAATAAGTAAAGCCAAATCAATTAAGTATCCTTTTATCGTCATTGTTAACACGTTTTACCCGAAGGCTATTGATAAACCCACATTCATTTCGGTCCAGTTCATTCTCGTAAGCCGCCATTTTATTTTCGTGCACAGTAATTTTTAGGGAGTTATTATAACTCCAAAAATGGAGTAAAAATTTTAGGTACATGATAACCGCCTTTGGCGGGTTACTTTAACTCCTCAGTATTAACTCCAAATCTGAGGTGATTTTTACTCCTGAAAAAGAGTTCTTTAAACTCCTTTTTGGAGTTAAGATAACAACGAAAAAAATGACTCTACTGTAAAAGGAGTTAAATTAACCGCACTAGAGCAGTTATTATAACTCCTTGAAAATTACTGTGTGCTCTTAAACTTCCGCTGTGACTGTATTACGCTTGCAAATGCGTGCAGCTAGCGTGCAGCAGGAAGTTCGTTTACTTGTTTACTTAGTGTAATGGATTCGGCTTTTGAGCTTTTGTGTTGTTGATACATGTTCATGTTTTCAAGACAACACGAGACAAATGTCCTTTCAGGAATGTCAATAAACTGAATAGTTATGTTTCCCTGTAGTTTCTAAGTTAATACCAAAGAAGTCTGGATTGTCCAAAATCAAGCATGTTTTATCAGAAATTAAATATCCTTGTTTCTGTTAATACTCTTGTTTTTTGCAAAATTTCTGTTATTTTTTTCTCATTCCGTTGTTTTTAATGGGGTCATAATTGGTTCTATATTGTCTAAATGTCTAGGTTTGTTCTGATCTGAGCGGCTGACAGGTTTTCAGAGTCCGTTGAAGTTTAATGAATGTCAAGCCACTTGAAAAAAACATGTAATTTTCTGCACAGGGCCACACAATATTTTAGGTTTATCGGGAAAGTCACACTTTGAATTTTTGCGGAAAGTAAAGCGTCCAAGTTTCCATGAAAGCAGCCGCTAGAAGAAGCTAATACCAACAGTAATCACAGTTTTATTTCGTTGTAGTCGTACATGTAATAATTTCAATGCATGCTTGTATTGCAAGCTCGTTAGCGCAGGTAATTCCTTGTAACTAATTGCTCGTTTAAGTAGCTTTTTCTTTTTCTGCCGGTTTTACATGCATTAAGTTTAGCCGTAGGATAATTTGTAAACGGCTTGCTTAGGCAGTTCATTGAGATAGATCATTTGTGCATCGTTACCCAAGCCTGTTTTCGAACAGAGTGTCGACTCTTGTCTGTTCCTGTGAATGTGAGTACCAATTATGTTATTTTACTTCTTTGATTTCTTTTTTTGCCCTTTTCAGAAACTTCAAACCACAGAGAAGCAATTGAAGGAAAGGATTAAAACCATCGCTGATTTAGAACACGAGTTAGAGAAGATGAGAGATCATCTCAGCGAAGGAAGACAGGTTAGTTGCCATAGCACCTAGACTTGAATCTCCCGGATGTTGTGTTTGAATCAGAGCAAGTCTGACCACATTGCGGAAGGTCATAATATTACCAGATTTTATAATTCTCTTAACAGGAGTCGAGCCTATGACCTTCTGGTTATTACCTTTTTATAGGAAATTAACGCTTCACGAATTCAAGTCGGTAATTTTCCCGCCGGTAATATGCAGCGTAGCCTCCCACGAAGGTGTTTTAGGGGAGCTCGTATTTCGTCCGTCCCCACAAACGCCTGCTCAATCGAGAACAACATTCCTTTCTCAAGCTAAGCCAATCACATTGTACCTTCCAAATTCTGATAGGTTGACTTCGACCGCAGGGTAACCCGATATTAGTCGATCTGCATGAAACACTGGGACAGCTTTATGACCTCTAATAAATGTTAGACTCAGAGTGACAAAAGCAAGATTTAGTCAGATTTTAGAATAACCCGTGCACTGCATAACCTTAGCGATAGCCTGCTAAAGCACCCGGTTTTTTCTGCTCTAGTTTCACCCGCCGAGAAAAACCTTCGGAGGGAGAGAAGCGACGACCGGAAATACGTCTGCGGCTCGCAGGCTAACTTAGCTAAGGAACGAAAAGAAGGAAATGAGTAACTCTAGGGTCACGCTTTTACACCACCACGAGATTATAAGTCGTGGTTAGCCTGTCAAAACTTTATTTCACTTTATTTCGAAACTGTTGATTGGTCACTTACCACGCAAATAAAAGAATGGGAAAAAAATGTTGTTCTCAGTAGAACAGGCGTTTTTGGGGAGGTACGAAATACGAGCTCCCCTAAAAACGCCTGCATGGGAGGCTATGTGAGGTGTTGATTTACGCGACCTTGAGATTTCCATTATTTTGGATACACTTCGGACATTCTTCACACGTAGAAAAGAGGAGTGTTTTATAAGGATGGAGATCCGCCAGTAACAGTGAAACTGTGAAGAACCCTCGAAGTGGCCAGATTTCTTCGTTAGACTCTCTTCGTGCGTTAGGGAAAGTACCTCGAACAAAGTTTCCATTTCAGATTATACGTTTAAGGCCCAGTTCAAATGTCGAACTTTTCATGTATTGATTCTAATCCCTTCAATTAAGAACATGAAGAGATGGACATTTGAAGCAATTAAGTCCGACATATTTTAATTTGGGTGGACCCATGAATTAAGATCGAGTGGCCCACATGGGATTTTCGACTGTAGAGCGACTACGTTTCAAACTTCAAACTTCGAAATTTCATGTGCCGAAACTAATGCATAAATTACTGAATTCATTTCACTGTTAAGCATTGTAGACCATTGTACATCGTGAAAGTGAATTGAGTCCGACTAATTAAGTTCGACGCCTGAATCAATCGTCGAATTGTTGTGATTTGGGTCGACCCAAATAGGTATTAAGTTTGGTACATACAAAGTTCGACGTTTGAACTGGGCCTAACTTTGTTTTTGTTGTCTCAACAAGTTTAGTTTCTTTGTGAGCATCACGTTAATTTTCACCATTTTGAAATGTTATCCTCTCTTCCTCGTTAATTTCCTTTATTTCAAAGTCGTTTTCCACTAAAGTCGCGTTAATTTCCAATACCATAATTTCATGAAGCTTTAATTACCTAAAATAGGGTAGTACACATGCTCTACAACTGAGCTTCAAGCAACTCGAGGACAATAAGACCATTGAGCTGGGTTCACTGAGGAACACCTTGTAGGTTGTGACAATGTAACATCGACCCAGGGGAGGTTTTGTGTCCAGCGGTTTTTAGTAAAAATAAGGGTTAGTGGTGGTTGCTCAGTCTTGATTGCGGGCTCAAAAACCTCCCTTAGGTCGATCTTATTTTGTATTTACCCACCTTGTATACTTAAATAAGTCCCATAATGCAGTTCGACAAAAACCGACCCAGTCCCACCCACGCTTAACCTTGAAAATGACCCAGTCAGGTAATCAGTAAACAAACCTTCTCTCTTAAAAGAGCGACAAGGCGATTCAGCAGGAACTGGATCACGCTAAAGCTCAGTGTCTGGACGCACAAAGAGCTGAGAAACTGCTCAAGGTTGACTTTCATCAACTGGAAAAAAGAGTAAGTGAACTGGGATTTTACAGTAACGCATTTTATTGAAGCATTGATGACATGGGTTTTTTGAAACAATGAAACAGTGTTGCTAGGGGGAATACTCCCTTACATCAGCTTTATGGGTAAAGAGGTTTAGTTTTTGGTCGCCTTTTGATTTAAAACAGAAAATAGCACTTCAACCGTTTGGGTTTGATATAGGGCAAGGTTTTGTGCTTTCTGTGGAATTGTGTATCCATTAGTGTCTTTTATCATTCGCCATTCTACAGACTTGATTTGAAAAAGAGCAGGGGCCCGTTTCTCGAAAGTCCCGATAATTAACGGGCCCGGTAAGCTGTCTCCGTTTGCATTAAAGATAGAGGTTTCAATAGTTTTGCATCTAACATGCTAAAACTGTCAGTTAATGAAACAAAATGGAGTAGTTTGCTAGCCGGGACCCGCGCTCTTATTCTTTATATTTCGATTTGAATATTTGATTTCGGGCCCGCAAAGTTACCGGGACTTTCGAGAAACGGGCCCTGCAAGAAAAAACAAATATTTTGCTCTGAAATATTTGTAAAGAACGGCTTTCCCATCCCCAGCTTCTTGTAGCTTGCAAGAAAGCAATAACATTCTGGTATAACAAATGACATTCTCAGCCAACAGTTAGAGGCAAATTTCTTGGATAAAATCCACAGTATTAACATGTCCTTTCATAAAGGTTACACTTCACACTCCGGCCCCTGGCAATTTGTTATATCAGGCTGCCATTTTATTTGGGTATCACGGGAATTAGGTCACGTGCAAGCGAGTAGCCAAAGCAAGAGAGAATGATCTGGTTCATTCTCTCTTGCCAAAGCGATTCACAAAATGGGAATAGGTGGGGCTTACAGAAATTCCTTCAAAATGGCTGTCTATTTATGTCCTTCTGTAGTTTGATCGTTTCCGGCGGAAGTTGGTTGAACACACATTCCGCGGCGATGTTCAAAGAACAGTTGATCATGAACTGGATGACGATGAATTGCTTGATCACGTGAGGAATCTGGCTCAAGAGAAGTTAACTCTAGTGGAGGAAATCCAGCAGTACGCAAACTCAGAAAGTGAAGTGAGTTTAGTATTTACTGAAGAACCTCGTTTGTTTTGAGTGTGAACCCTACCACGAACATGACTTTTTTTTTTTTTTATTTTTCCTTTAAAACTGCGAAAAGGAGCCTTCTCACTTCTCCCCTCCTTCAGAAAACGAGAGGGAGTTGTGCGCTTAGTCACCTACATCCACGGCTTTTTCTCTCAAACGGAACGAGCTCCTCTTTCCCCTACCCCACCTCCCTCCTCCACACCAACTAATACTCGCGTTATCCGGATAACACTGGGAAAATTAAACATCAGTTACTTTTATGTGGTTAAGAAGATGGGTTTTTTCATAACAGTTCCTTCGCGTGGAGGTTTTATTAGGGGGTGTGGTTAACTGATCTGTGAGCCTTAATTGGACAAAATGTTATCCTTCGGTTAAGAGATGCCGCGTTTTCCTACCGTAGGAAAACGTGACTTAACTCCTACGTTACGTTACGTTACGTTACGTTACGTCACGTAATTAGAAGCTGAACTAAAAACTGAAAACTGAAGTTCCGCACCCCTCCCCTCCACACCCTTGAATTTGTCAGTCAATAGCGACCCTTCTGCCGCAGCCTTTTTTAATTTGTTAATTCAGTTGATGTTGTCGCTCATGGACGTACGACAGCTAGCTTGCTAAATGTGAACTGAAAAGGTTTCCTCTTTTGGTAATGATCAGTTTTTTCATCATTTACACTTTTTGCTTTCTTTGACCATGGTAGAAAGAAGCAAAAGACAAAGACTTAAAAGATTCAACGGGTGAACTGAGGAAACATCTAGAAGGCATGCTGGTGAGTAAATCACAGGACGTCCAACATTAGTCCTCTTAAGGCTGGTTTTCACTGACGACGGAGTCGTAAGCGGAATCGTAAAAGAGCTTACGACTTGTTGAAAATAAAAAATCGGAGTCGTCACCAGTCATAAGCGCGATGGAATCGGAGTCGGAAGAAGCAGAACGTTTTCATTTTCTTCTTACTCCGCTTATGACTCCGTCGTTTACGATCAAGTGAAAACCAGATTGTTGGAGTTGGAAGCATAAGCGGAAGGATAAACCAATCACAATGCCCGTTCCTCGCTTTGTGATTGGTTTAGTTCTTCCACTTCAGCTTACGACTCCGACAACCTATTTTTCACTTGATCGTAAGTGTCGGAGTCGTAAGCGGAATCAGAATGCTGTTTTCACCAGATCGTAAAAGTTCTTCGCTTCTGATTACGACTCCGACTCCGACTCCGTCGTTATTGAAAACCAGCCTTTATGGTGCGCAACGTTTCTCAACAATCATAAGTAAAATTTATCGAGACGTTTACAATAACAGAATTGCAGGTTACCGTGTTATTGTATGTTATTATAAGATTATACAGCAAACGAGGTAGTGAATCAATTTACAGTTCTGAATCTGAACGCGCGAAAGTGTCGAGTGTCACAGACATCTTTTGTAAAAGAGAGGAGGATAGAGAAGTTAAGAAAATGTAATTTTTGGACATAGATGTTACCTTGCGAGCATTTGAAAGAGGTAAACTTGTGTTTCATCAACTTTTAACCAGCCAACAAGTCTTCACATTTTTATGGGAAATCTCTTTGCAAAGTCTCAAAAATGTTACAACTTACCTATTTTATGGCGGCAAAGAATGCCTTCCGCCATAAAGCAGGGATTACATCTCACTCTCTAAAACGATGCCTTTTATTTTTAATCTATTGGGCTAAAAATGCATCATTTATTATAAAGACTATACCATTGAATTTTCATAATTTTACTTCATGGACCGTGCTTTATAGGTTATTATACATTCCAGGAGTTTTTCTAGTAATGTTTTCACGATAGTGGGAACTTTATTGAAAGAAGTATTAGCAGTCGTTTTGTTACGTAAACTCATGTTAAGAAAGATCATACATTTCTATGCAGTGTTTTCCGGAGACGGTCTGAACAGCAAAAAAGCTGTACTTTTTATTCTTTAAGCTCGTATTCAGAAAGATCGTTTATTTCTCTGCTGTGTTTTCCAGAGACGCTCTGAACAGCAAAGAAGCTGTATTTTTTATTACTTAAGCTCGTATTCAGAAAGATCGTTTATTTCTCTGCTGTATACTCCATCGGATCAACCCAACATATTGCCCCAAGTGAGACGCAAATGTTAACGTTGAGTTAGGGGAGTGGTAGTGGGCAGTTTCCCAGAAACCTAAATTGGTCCACTCCATCCATAGAAACGACTGTCAAAGTCAGGTCGGACATGCACTGCGCTGGAAGAAGAGCTGACTTTAGTTGAGGAGCTTACAACGCATGATTCACTGTCATGGATTAAGGTAAGATTATTGTGACAAAAAGTTTACCTACTTAAAGCTCCTTATCCGGCTTTGGAATTAAAGAACGAAGATCGCGAAAATAGGTGCCTAAAAAAGAAGCGGAGAGGATGAGGTTTTTATTTTCCATCTATAAACATAGAGATCTACCAGCCTTGGAAATGTTTTCATTTACTATTAATGGTTAAAATTGTGATTGTTATTAGATAGCTATTGTATTTCTTATGAATAGGTTGACAGAGTTTTTGCATTGAAGATTTGATTTAGTTAAAACAATAAATAGAAGAGAGATTAAAAACGAATCGCGCTTGGAAACACTACCATTGTTAATCAAGTTTATCATGATGCTTTGCGTCTATAGCCCCGTGCAAACGAACGCAACATTGTTGGCAAAAAACTCCCAACATTGTTGGATTTTACATGTTATGTCCGTTTACACACCCTGTTGCATGTTGTTACGTGTTGTTGGGATCTGTTGCATCCGTTTGCACACCAGTGCAACACAGACTACGAGTAGTCACTTTCTCGCTCTACTATCCCTGAGGAAAAATGGGGACTACTCGTAGTCTAAGTGCAACACGGACGCAACAACACGCAACATTGTTGGCGCAGCAATGTTGGAAATCATTGCCTCCCTTTTTCAGGTAGCTTATGACCAAATAGCCCACGTTCGATGTATTAAAATTCTAACATGACTCCGAGGCTCTCTGGTCATTTTTCTATACTTTTGGTTTGTGTTCAAGTCTCTTCTGGGAATTGCCAGGCGATGGTTTCGTGAAAAATTTGCAATTTTGTCCCTAAAACCTCGGAGTCATGTTAGAATTTAAATATATCGTCTTACCGGCCTTGCTCGCCTTCAGGTCCTCCACAGCTTCGTTGGTTAAAAGATCGCAATAGTGATGTGAACCGAGCGAGAGAATGGCATCTTTGTTTTCTACTAAAAATAGATAGGGAGAAAAGGGCTTTGTGGAATGATTGTAACGTGGACTTTTTTTTTCAGGATTTTGTTTGTAAGACGCTGTCTAACGAGGCTGTTTGGCAGCAAAAGGCTGAGGACGCTCTGAAGAGAGCCACAGAGGATTCCGATTCTGGTGAGTAAAAACTTCGGGGTACCGAATGTCGCCTTCGGCAAATCTTCGTGCAACATTATGGTGAGGTTTTGGAGTCTTTTCTTAAATTTCGAAAGAGCAGAAAAGGCCGAAAACCTGTGTCACAACTACCGAGCAACTCATCTGTTTTTGCTTTAATTTTGGCAGAGACGTCTATCAGCGTGGAAGATATGTGTCGCCAGTTAAGAGATCAGAAGGAAGAGTGTCGGAAGCTGAAGGGAAAGTAAGAATTCCAAGCTCACTGGACTCATTTTTACTCTTAAAGAGCCTATGCCACAAGGATATTTCTGTTTTAGGTCAATTCTGTGCTGAAGCTATTACTTAGAACCTTTACCCATACACAAAAGAAGATATCAGACAGATTTCATGGGCGTTTGTCACACGACAGTCACATCAATTTCGGTTTTCTGGGCTTTTCCGTCCGCTCTCAGGCAAAAGCTGTTTTGGGTTATGAATCGTCTTTAAAGTGCTGTACTCGATTGTTGAAAATGATGAGAAGTTTCCGCTAACAGTTTTGCTTTGCCGTCATTATTTTTTGTCAATGGAGTGTTCGTGTGAGCTGTACGTTCGAGAAGAATAAAAATGTAATCATCTAATTCCAGTCCTAGCATTGTTTAGCCCTAAAACAGGAAAAAAAAAACGTAAATAGTTTGATGTAGAGGCTCAAACACAGGGCGCAGAGGAGTTATTTGTAACCTTCAAGTTGATTGCAGTTCTAAAATGTTACAGTTCGATTCGCGATTCGCCTTTGTTTACCGCAGAATCGAATATGAGCTTGACCTATCAAACTGTCATGCGATTAGCTGCTGTTATTCGTCCACAGTCATTACCTTCAGCGGTTTTCCGGAGCATTGCATAATATTTTATCAGGTTTATAACACCGAATGACGGTTTGCTCGATTCAACAGTAAAAAAACATAGGCGATACCAGGGTATCAACTGCAACCTCGATCCGTCAATGAATAAGTCTGGTTTTGATCTCAATAGAACACAACGGTAGATTTTAAGTGTCTTCATAGCAAACAACAGTAGATTTTTTCAGATCAGTTAATAATAATGATAATAATGATGGTAATTGAAATACTTCTATAGCGCTATTTACATAAAAATGATCAGTAGCGCTTTACCATAATTCACTTAAAAATCTATTCTAAAATGATATAACTGTACAATGTAAAATGTGAAATGTAAAATACATTTGACTGAAAATTAATTAATTAATAAATCAATGAAATAAAGATATAGTATAATACCATAAAATCAGATCAAATTAGCTTAAAAAGGTCCAGATGAAATCGAATTTCTAGTCTAACCTATCTGAAAAAGGTACGTTTACGTTTAAAAATAGTTCATGATTGAAATTCGCGCAATTCCGCAGGCTAACTATTCCACAAACATGGCGCAGCAGCATAGAAGGATCTGCCACTAAGCGTAGAAAGCATTTTCTCTTTAGGCGGCTCAAGTAAAAGACTACTATTTGATTTAAGATTGTAAGAGGACTTCGATCAAACACTAATTAAATCCCTGATATATGGTGTTGCTAGTCCGTGAATTGCCTTGAAAACTAAAATTAATATCTTAAAATGAATACGAGCGTGAACTGGCAGCCAGTGAAGATCTTGAAGTTCTGGTATAATATGAGAATAATCGCCGATGTTCATACCTAGTTCTGAATACGTTTCAATTTGGCAATCTGTGACTGAGGTTTACCACACAAAAAACTGTTACAGTTCTTCATTAAGCTGGAAAAACTATGTAAATTCAATAATTTTGGTTGTTTTTGTGTCGATGGAAGACTAGTTTTGTAAGTAAAACAAATTCCATTAATTTTCTCCTCTTCATTGTGTGTAGGATTGCAGAAATGGAGGATACGCATCAGGAAGTCGTGTTAAAGTTACGAGAGGACATGAAGAGAGAGGAAGAAAAACACATTTCCCGCGCAGTGGCTCAAGTGAGATCTGAGGAAGAAGAAAAACAGCGTGAGATGATGCACGAATTTAAACAAAAAGAGCGAGAGCGGATACAAGCAGCAGTGGATGCGGAGAGAAAGATCATGGAGTCACAACATGGTAGCGTTACCCAATTACAACAGGTACTGAACAAATGCTTAAAGGCCTTTTTCAAAAATGCGATAATACTGCTCGTTGTCCCTCCGAAGCTTTGCATAAGCATTGTTTTCAATTTCTCTTGTGACTTATAATCGCCCCAAGAGAAATTGAAGGAATGCTTAAGCAGAAGTTTAGAGGGACAACAACCAGGACTATGATATTTTTAAAAAAGGCCTATTTGCGGAGATGCCAGTCACTGGAAATAGGCCATCAAATTTAAAACAACAGTGGGAGCTGCCACCAAGTTAAGTAAACAGTAAAATAACCACTATTTAGGGGACGAGGGACGGTTTCACCACTGTAAACCCCGGGGCCCTCCGCCTCCGTATATTTATAGCCAAGAGGGCTGCCTGTAACGTAGACCACGAGCGATCGGCCCGTGGTAAGCGTTTCGGCGCGAATTCGTTGAGAAAGTTGGGAGGTTTGCTACGTAGGCTACTAAGAGCCGCGCACGGCGTGCGAATAAAAAAGACTTCTCGCAGGCCAGGGTTGGATCGGCGGTAAACTGAGTTAC
>NC_133201.1:19153797-19221297 GCF_958299795.1 Porites lutea
TTTTGATTAAAAGTGAAATTCTCGTTACGACGGGAAGGTGCTGGCCGCTCAGTTTTGAAAAATGGAAGCAGTCTAAGGGTTTTATTTCAGTGCATGGGAATAAAATCTCATTTTCATATCAGTGGCTTCACACATAGCCTCGCTTTGAAACAAAGGCTTGGGGCAACTCGTAAATGGCCTTTTACAGGTCTTACACACTCTCAAACTATACCTTGAGCATCATTTTTTTTAGTAGATTGTCTCTATGATGTACTGCTTTATAAAATTCAGCATTTATTGCTAACAATACATTTTTCAATTGCTCCAATGTGGACTAATTCTGAATTCAACTTTGACTGTTTGCAGTCCGCCTTTTCCCTTACAATCCGTCCAGTTCTTACCCCAGTCAGGGCAGTTGCAAACGACGTTGCGCCCTCGCGTGCATGGGTTACGAGTATAGTTAATTTGCAATGAACACACAGACTACACAAGATCTTTTAAAGACTGCGATATACGTTTAAACACTTTTTTTCCAAAAATCACATATTTTTCACCTGTTGTCTCCTTCGATGGCCTTCAAGAAATAATGAATTTTTGTTCTTTTTTTGTAACATCATTTATTTACAAATCGGAGAATAAAAGAATTAGACTACGCGCAGTCTCTCTTTTTTTCTTGGTCCATGACTGCTCGCAGTCTATAAAAGAATAGAAGTAAGGAACATTCGAAAAGAATCCCTATAGGTTAACTAAATAAGTGAAATACAAAAGGGAGGGGCTGAGCTCACAAGCACGTGGCCTGCTGGGACCCAGACCCCTGAAGTATAATTTTTTTTTTTTAGACGCGAAGCGACCCAAGCTAAGAAAGAGGCTGAAAGTCAAGGAGATGTGGTACAAGCATTAAGAAGGGATCTGGCGGGTGCTGCAGCACGGATGTCTGATATGGCCGGCGAGTTAAGCGATAAACAGAAACAGAAACTGGAACAATACGAGGAGAGGATACTAGAGCAAGACACTGAGCTGGAAGAACAAAGAAAACAGCTCGTGCAGCTGTCTGCATTGGTGGATGAACAGCAAAAGGAGATTAACTCCAGGGAAGACAAACTTAGTGAACAACAAAAGGTATGTGACGTTTGTAAGATATGTAACTCTGTTGATAAGAGTCTTCATTGGTGGTGATGTAAGACCATGAATACACCACATATTATTATATTTAAAATATCTTGAGTGCCGTCCAGATCAGGATAATAGAGACCTTTAGCATCAGGTAAACCGCAAACCGCAAACCGCAAACCGCAAACCGCAAACCGCAGACGGCAAACCGCAGTTACGCGTTTGCAGTTTCGCGTTGCCGAGATTTCAAACTTAGCAAGGCGTTCAGTTCAGTTCAGTTCAGTTCACATTTATTTAGCCAAAATACAGTACAATACAAGAATACATATAGGAGTTGTAAGGTTGCAAGGGAGCCCAGAGGAAACCAGAAGGCTTTATGAAGCCTGGGCTCCCCAGTCTAAAAGAGATAAGCAAAATAAAATGATATTCGCGGAGTGATACGTTAAAAATAGGAACCAAACAGAGACTGGGTTAAGTTATGAATTCAGAAACAAGATAGAAAAAAAATTTAACTCTGGATTGGATCAGAATACTTTCCTTTGTTAGTACGGCAGAAAGGAATATAAAATTGATTTGAACTACGCGTTCATTGTTTAGGGCCGCCATGTTGTTTTCATCAAGTCGAAGTGCATCACTTTAATCGCCCAAAACTCAGCAATAATTCATTGATTCGAGATCAAAAATCCGACAAACACATCGCAAACGGATACAAAAAGCTAGTTCATACCTTTAAACGCGAGGCTGTACAATTTTTTGAGGCAAAAAACCTTGCCGTAAATCACTTACCGCTGGAAGCCCTTCCTGCGGTTCAAACGTGAACTGCAAACTGCAAACGTGACCGCAAGGCCTTGGTCACGTGACATTTTGCGGTTTGCGGTTTGCCGTTTCCCACGAAAAACCTGATGCTAAAGGTCCCTAATATGATTCAAGATCACTCGGGTTGCCAACCGCAGCTTAATTAGCTCGGTTGGCTTAACACCGGTCTGCCGAGCGGGACGTGGCGGGTTCAAACCCCGGCCGGACCGACACTCGTGGTGGTCGTCAAATAACTGAAGAGAAAGTGCTGCCTTTGTTATGTCATCTGCAAAAGGATAAGGAGAAAAAACCGTTTGCTCTGTATGGCCGCAGCCTTTGTTCACATGAAAACTGTGAGACTTTTTTTTATTGTTCATCATATTTGCCGTACTACAGGAAAAAACGTTTAAACTGTTATGAAAAAGAACCCATGCATAAAAGGGCATTAGAATCTGAAAAGCAAACTTGTTGCGAGAAGCGAAATGAAAGGCAACAGCAAAATAAAAAGAGGGCAAATTCTGAAGATTACCCTTCTTCTCTCTCCCCAGTCTTTGCTTGCCCTTTTTTCACCGTAGTTTTTCTATTCGATCGTTGCAACTCAACTGAGAGCCTGAGACTAGTGTTTATAACTGTTCCTAGGCGTTAGTAAGCAAAAGCGGGCCACGGTCAAGAAGGGAACTGAACTGGTTGAACACAAAGAACAACTGGCCACAAAAATTGACGAGCAGGAGGAGAAGATCAAGATGATTGAGAAAGAGGGTGACATTATTCAGTATTCAATACGTGATATATCGTGATAATTATATTTTCGTTTCACTAATATGATTACAGTTAACGTAAAATCAAGCTTTCAGTACTTGAGGTTTTAGCATTGATTAAACATTGCGCCGTTTATTCCAGGTAGTCCGTACATTCTTGTTTAGTTAGTTTTATTAAAATGTCTGATTTACTGCTTTGTGTCTGCGACCTTTCATGCAAAGGTCACAGAGGCTTTGATTAACGCTTCACCAATAAATCACTTCAAAATTTCTTAATATCTCCGATGTTATTAGAAATACAGTTTTTAAAGTATGAAAAAAATCTCCTTCAAATCTGCATTAATCCATTTAATTCTTTCTTTTCCATGTCAGTCTACTTCGGACTTCGACTTCCCGTCTGTTAGAATTTCTGTCTAGCTTGTCACGCAACGCGAAGCTCCAATTTTGTCACGCACCACTAAAGAAGCTTTAGTTGTAATTCGCCATCAGTTTAATTGCGCTAAAGTCAAGTTTAATCTTATTTTACCAGTTATTTGGTTTTCTCTACAGAATCTCATGACGGGTGAATTACACGCTCTTGGGCTGCGATGTCGAGGAGAGAGACATGAGCTAGTGATAGCGAGGTAAAAAGAGGCTCTGGGGGAACTTAGAGGCCGAGCAAAAACACTGAAGCAATTTAAACCACCACGTAAGTCTTGAAAGTAAATCTGTCTTACATGATAGACTGACGTCTTTGATCGCAGGGCCTAAACAAGAGCTTTGACGAAATCCACATGGATAAAAATGTACATAGCTTTTTATAAAACTTAAGCGCAATCACATTACATTCATTCTCCAGTCTGTTTCAAGTGACAAAAGAGCAGAAGGTTTGGAGTGGAAATTATGCGAAAGACGTCCCTTATTTTCTTTTGTTGGCACGTGAAATGGGAGATGTCTGCACCCAAACTATGTCTCCACTTTTCGGGAAAAAAAACTCTTGGGTAATAAGCTAGATTTCTACACAGCCGTTTTTTGGTCGTCACGCAACGCTCCTGTGTAGCAGACTAGAACTAAGCTTGGTTGCGTACAAACCTTGACAGTAGCCTGATCAAGGCCACCGCCCTCTTTCCCAGATCCCGCGCCGTCTTATTTTCGCTTGGCTTGTGTTTATTTGGCGAGGTCCCTACATACTGAGAGCCTGGCACAGTCTACCTTGACGGTGGTTGAACCATGAATGTCGCGAAAAAATTTTAAAAAAGAAGTGATACGCAGCTGGGGCTAACCAGGCAATGATCTCCACCTTAAGTCCCTTTTACACAGGCAATTTAAAATGGGGCCTAAACTTGAAACTTTTATCGTGCCTTTGGCCTGCGTTTCAAGCGTTTTCTACAGCTATGTTCGATTTCAAAAAAAGGGTGGAGGAGTTCCTATCTCTTCTTTCACCAATTTTCCTCTGTCAAGAAATTAATGATGGCGGCCGCAGCAATACGATCATAAACAAGCAGCTTTTACCCACTCTAAAAATTCGTCTGCATCGCAATTTAGACAACGGTTGGCTTTATATACTAATAAGTCTTTTCTGTGTTCCACAGATGAAACCTCACTTTTAAAATGAGGCCAAATTGCAAAACCTTTTTCGTGAAAATGACTTTCATTTGCATTAAAAGTCATTTTCATTTTAAAAGCTTCGCACTAACGCTCGTTTGCAAAGATAGGTAACTTGGAAATGGTCTACCGTGTGGCACGAAATTTTTGTGGGTTCTAATTTTTGCGATTTTTGCTGTTTTTTTTTCAGCGATCCGCAAAGATAAGTTCCCGCAAATAAAAATTACCGCAAAATTTTTTTCCGCGAAAATTTACTCCAGATTAAATATTCTCTAACTTAAATTCGCTAAGAAATCGTGTCTGTTCAATTGCAATTTATCTCTTTCGTTCAGAAACAAAGCGGTTTACAATGAAATATTGACCGACACCGTAGTATTGTTTGAAAATATGCATTTCTATTGCACGTACTCAATAACAACGAAAAATATTGTCAATGCTGGGTATTGGGTACTTTCTGAAAATCGCAAAAATTAATTCCCAGCAAGAAAAACCAATCTGTCCTAATCGGAAGAATTAGTTCCAGCAAAACACAAAAAATCACCAATTCGCAAAAATAAACTCCTGCAAAAATTTCGTGCTACACGGTATCTATTGCTGGCCCGTAACCTAGGCTTCGCCAGGGACACGTTACGTGTAATAGACGTATTTCTAGTTGATAAGATGGGTTTTTTTTGTTACGTTAGTTCCAAATCATGAACAAGCTTTACAGCAGATTGTTGCTCTCAAAAAGGAAGTCAGTGAACTAAGGGCGAAGCTGGCCTCCCAAGAAGAGGACTACCACAAAAGTGAAGGCGAAATGCATGCTGAGGTAACAGACGTAACAGTGTGATGCTCTTCTAATTCATGGAGTTCTGCGCTTGCGTTTCCTCTTGACTTCATATTAAAAAGCGAGGTCCTTTTGGCGCGTCACGTATTCTGTTAGGAAGGATTGCGTGACAAAGGGTCCCGTGGTCATAGCGGACTACGCGTAGTCCCTGGTTCTTTTCTCAGGAATAGTAAAGCAAGCGAGTTACTCAAGCGCGCGAAAATCACGACCCGAGTGTCACCCCCTTCGCGGGTGGCGATTTTCACGTGCGCTCGCGTTATTCGCTTGCTGCACTATTCCTGAGTACATTTGAATATCAGCGTGGCAGGCGAAGGGGTAGGAAAAGAGAGGAAAAGGGAGGTTTTCCCCCTCCTCCTCTCCCCCCCTTTTTGTGCCTGACACGCAGGCTGTCACTGAGAAGAATGATGGGCTACTCGTAGTCCACGCTAGTCAGGTCGTTTGTAGAGTGAGTCCTTGCAATTATTTGCCTTCTATACTTTCACAATAATCATTTTTGCTCACTTGAAAGAGTTCAAGTATGATCCAGCAAACTGAAGAGGCTGAAAATAGGATAAAAACTGTCATGGGCCATTGTAAGAGTGTGTCATAGATCCTTTTTCCCCTATTTATTTCAATAACTTAATATTCCGCGAATGAACGTTTACAGGTTCAAATGCTATAGCATGCTCTCCATGCCGTGATAGTCGTTTGTGAAATGCCTTATATCTGTTTCCTTGTCACAGCTCAGAGTTCGTCGTGAGCAGGCTTCTGCCAGTCTCGCTGAAACCGATTTGGAAAAAGGCGCTCACCAGCAAACAAAGGAAGCATTAGATCTCAGTGAAAAGACGGTGAGTTGATTTTAATATAAACACGAAGAAATTAGTGAGGATTATAAGAGCTTGAGCAAAAGCGTTTTTGAGCGACCGAAATTAATGGCTTGACGCTAATAAATGTACGCTCCGGTCATCATTTGCTGTTAAAAAACCACTTAGCATGAGCGCCTTATTAGCAGCTTTTTGCAGAAGTAAATACAAAGACGGGGTTATCTGTCAAGAGTGCCTTACTGCAAATAGTTCACATGCTATGTTATAACAGAAAACTCTCATTTTATTCGCCATTGAAAATGAGTCAATAGCGCCTCGAGTAACATCTGCGATATTTATGTTGTAAATAGACTGCTCCAAGCGTGTGATAAGAACCAAGTGACGTAACATGCCCTGAACCTGTGCGATATGTTTTGGAAGATCATTTCAGTTTCACTAGGCCAACAGAAAAGAGATATTGAAGTTGAATTTCTTAGTTGAAAGTTATTTTCCTTAACCCATTCGCAGAAGAATCAACATTTAAGTCAACATATTGTAATTAGGTGATTCATTGTTTTTCTTCGTCTATTTCGTGAGTGAGGGGATAGTTAATTGTTTTGCTTTAGTTTTGTTTCATGTCTGAGCTCCCTTCTTTTGTACCCATTCTTTTGAGTGATTTCTATGAAGTTTTAATTTTCCCTTTAATTTATTTCTCTTTGAATATCAGGCTGTGGAGCTGATGGCCACAAGAGTTCAACAGATGAACGATCGAATGGAAAGAAAAGTCCAGCTTCTGGGTTCTTATGAAGATGACTTGGTGCATCTAAGGTAAAGAGACAAGAAACAAAATAAGTAAATAAATAAATGCACTTTATTTTAGTGTCAATGCATTTAGAACGAAAGTACCAATTGTGGACACTATTTTTACGTCTCCTACTGGAAACGGGACTGCCATTTTACGTGGTCATCTGAGCCACCCGACGGTCCAGCCGCTCGCACTGCAAAGGGAGTACCTTCATTTCTTAGTCAATTTAAGACCCTGAGTGTTGGTCCGGTCTCGGGAATCGAGCTCGCGACGACCGCGACCTCCTGCTCTGCAGTCAAGCGCTCTACCGACTGAGCTAATCCTGCTGCGGTTATAAAATGTCTTATAAAAAATGCTTTTAATTTAACATCACCATAGACCGTTCACAGTCCCCTATTTCTGGTAAGATCTTAAGGGTCGAGCTCTTACCGGTACGGCGACTATCTGGGTCTCATATGTACCGAGGGGGCGGGCTTCGGGGTCCCCGCCCCTTAAAGTAGATTTCACGCTCATCCCAAGACTGGACTCGGAACATTTAAAACTAAGATGGCAGCCTGATCTCGACGATTTTACGAAAAAATAGTTGACTGATAACAGTCTAACGTCACACAATTGTTCTGGAACTGGCTAAACCCCAGGCAAATATCCTGAATTAATCCGCGATCAATTCCATAATTCTCAATGCCTACGTCTTATAATGGTCTCGGTTATAAAAGGAGAATTTCAAACGATAAAAACAAAGCTCCTGTTACATCTTGTCATCATGGCCTCGTTTCTTCTATTTTCCTTGATTTATAGACTGTTCGTAGACCCCTATTTTTCAGTTGGATCGTCGAGATCGAGTACTTACCCTTGGGGGCATCCAGCTTGGTTTCAATTGTACTGGATCTGGCCTGGGGATTTCCGTTGAGTAACAAATCTACTTAGAGGGCGGGGGAAAGTTTAGGAGGAGACGAGAAAAATTTCTACATTTCTCCCCTGCCTCCCGCCACCGCTAAAACCCCGACACCACCCGACCCTCGGTACATTCGAAACCAAGATGGTCGCCCGTAACGGACTCGTAACGTTAAGTGCTCGATCTCAACGATGTTATGACAGAATAAAGGACAGTGAACGTTTAGAAGTCAGGGTAATATGTCGGGAAGGTAAATGTGTACACCTATATAAAATAAATAGATGGAAAAAGTGAAGATTTTTGTGGTCGAATTACGCAAAATATTTCGTCCTTCGTTTTAGAAATAGTGAGACAGTGGCAGGACAGAAAACGGCTGAAGCTACAGGACTTAAGGTTGGCGTGTTGCGCGGATATTGTTAGTTGCAGTTGTGAAGAACGTGTCCTTCTCTTCATTATAAGATGATGTAATATCTGTTTGTAGCGCATCCCTTGGCCTTCGTAGCTGGCGGGATTAGCGGGAGTGCTGTAGTTTTTTGGCGGCGGAGCCGCGTGAAGATTAAGAACCCTAGCGGCTTTACCGCTCGCTTCGCCAATAAATTACCCCGGACACAAGCATCCCGCCAGCAACGCAGGCTACCGCATCCCTCTCTAATAACTGTGTAGGAAGAGAAGGCTAAATAATGGGATCAACGTTAAATTCACCTGACCTAAAAACTCTTTGTTTACGACTGTTTTCATTAAGGTTCTTACTGACATAGGACATTAGCGTTAAGCCGTGAAGTTATTGCCATAAAGTCTGTAAAGGGTCATAACGAAGTGGATTGTGTGATTCATATTGGTTAATGTGCAGGGCCTAGTTATTCGAAGGCCAATTAGCGCTGAACCGAGGTTAAATTTCAATTCGGGTTTCTTTTTCTTTTGATCAAAAGCATTTTTTCGAATAATTTTATCTATTCCTTTGAGAGCATCCAATCATCAAACTATAACGTGATTTATTAAACTGAATTTGACTTTTAAGCTTTCGTATCTGAATTCAAATTTCCTACTAACCCTGGGTTATCGTAATCCATCTTTGAACATCCCTGCCCAGATTACATTAAAGCTGTCTTTTTTTTACTGGAATTTTTCACTCTGATTTTGTCGTATTGTACCACATAGATGGATGTTCGAAATCGCCAGGAAGAGATCGCCTACCTTAGAGCATCAATGAGTAGATTAAGAGACGACCTAGATCAACTGCGTAGACTTAATGTTTGTTTAAAGGAAAGAAAGGTAAGATGATTGTACACTTTGTACACTTTTTGCACTTAATGTGCAAGAACCAAGTAACCATCTTGACAGACAGGTTTATTTCTATTCTACGTGTGACCACAGGTAACCAAAGCTCACAGTAAGAACCCGTAAGCAACACTACCTTACATAGCTAATTAACAATGGTATTAAATAGGACTGAGTGGAGTTCAATTCGGTCGTTAATCATACGAGTGATAAAACTTATTTGTTTAATCATGAGTATGATTACAGACCGAATTGGACGACACGAAGTTCTGTTACCAATTAACCATGACTATAACAAAATTTGTGATTTTTTAGGTTTTTTTAATCAAAGCACATGAAATTCCGAGAGTTTTTTGCTAGCAGTGACAAAAGAAGCCATTTAAGTGCGCGCGTGATGGTGCGCACTGTCCAATTACTTAGGCATGACTGTCCTATTAGTGCTGAAATCGGTACAGTTGATAGCCAATCAGATTTGAGGATCGGCGGCGCTAAATGCAGGGTGCATTCGCAGGCCAGAAAACTGCCCGTGAGAGAAAAACTAATTGTGGTCTCCTTCATTCTCGTATTCGATCTACTCTCACTTAAAACACAGAGAGTTTTGAAAGGTTTGTGAAAGAACCTTGTCGGCAAAAAACAACTAACTTTGTTGGCTTTTTTACTTGTGTCCAGAAATTCGCCATGGATATGGATGAGCGTGATACAAAGAGACAAACACATAGCTGTTACATGGACGAACACACCAGATACAAGGTGCTGAGTGATAAGTATACTATATAATATACAGTAAATATTGTTTCACTGTCCATGCACTCGTTAGTTGTGGCAAAGTTCCCTTTCGTAAATGGTTGCTGCCATTTTTAAGACACTTGTTAGAACAGTTTTCACCCGTGATTGAGAGTGTTTCTATTAACAAGAAGGTCAATCGTACCCCAGGGTCGAACCCAAACCTTTCCTATCCTAATCCTTCTCCCTTACCACTACACTACAACACCGACCCGTTAAAATTTGGAAAAAATTTAAGTACATAAACTAGTAAACTGTCTTTCTTAAAACTGATGTATCAATAATAGGTGACCCTAGCCTTTTCCAAATCTTTTTTTTTTCCAACGACGTTTTTTCTACGACTATTCAAAAAGGTAATACATAGATTTAACCAGGGCTAAAAGCGAAGCTCTCGTTAATATACTTTTTGCCCCAATGTAATTTTATTATTGTATATTTCTTATTAGTAAAATCCAGCTAGTGGTCTATTATCAATGCTGTGTTCCAATTGGTTGAACTACTACTAGGCTTTATGTTATAGCCCACTAACAGCGAAAAGCGCCGGCTTTGAAAACCAAAACAATGGCGGCTGAATCGCGTTTTGCTAGCTAAAGTTGTTTTGTCTCGATATTTTTTACCAACTAGTTGGATTTTACTAAAACAATTATCCCTCTCGCCCTCATGGCCTCTGAGTCAATAGCCCATGATGCCTTCAAATACAATCATGTAATGCTACACGGTGACGGCAACGTGAACGGCAAAAAATATCAATTGTTCTTATTCTCGGTTTTCACTCACGTGAGAAAGCAGAAGTAAAAATGGGAACCTTTTAACATAGAAAGTCTAGAATCTGGGAAATGAAAGAAGATAAATATACAAAAAGCCTTGCCAAGAATCAGGTCTATGCAATAGTTCATATGCGAGATGTTCGGAAAAACGTTTTACCCAAATTGATAAGGCTTTGTATGGAGACGTCATGTTTGTCTCCCTTTCAGGGGGACAAATATGGCCGCCGGAAACCAACAGAAGCATCTGTTTTTGAGTTTTCCTACTTATGCGTGAATTCTTCGCTTGAGGAACTCAAAAAGATTAAAGCAATATTCATTCTAAGACAAGGAATGTTTAGATAGCAAAATCTCCAAAAACCCGTAATGTTTTTAACCCACTTAAGAGCTTTCCCGGCCGCCAGCCAAATGCCGCGTCACGCAAAAGCCTGGAAATTCAAGCGTACTGTCTCGCAAAATAAAGAACCCTTTAGAACCGAAAATTTGTTTGTATAAAGGTTTTAAGGTGCTCTAATATCACAAGAAAGTAGTAACTCAGAAGAAGCGTTAGTTTCTTAGCTTGAAGTTTTGTGACGTCATGTGAAAACCAAGAATTAGCAAAAAAATCTTTGCTAGTGCAGCACGCTTTTTTGTACATTTATTTGACGTTATTTTGCACGACAACAACGTGAAACATCCCAGTTACACATCTTACATAGGAAATGTCGTATGTGCTCACCAAAATTGTTGTTGCTTGTGTCCTTGTTCCCTTTTTTTTCACTGCCGCTCATTTTCACCTCGCTGGCCGTTAGCATTTCTCATTTTCTCACCGCCAAATTCCATGTTTTTCTTCCAACGAAATTCGTCTCCTTTGTTCTGTATCTAACGCTTTACCTCTTTCCCTGTTATCCACGCCAGTAAAGACGAAAAAAAGTAATCAGACTCGATTTTGTTGTTGTTTTTTCTCTCTAAGAAGTCCGGGTGGCCATGCGATTTCCCGCCAAAAAAAACTCGTGTTGCATTTGGGTTGCTATACCTGTTGACTGAGTTATTTCACATTGGTATGCCTGTGTTGCGGATGGAGCACGTACGGTCACGTGATTGCCAAATTTTCTCGGATGCATAGATAACCAAATTTCCTTACTCATAGTGCTCGGCTGCGCGCTAGACTGTTTACAGTCACCTATTTTCCCGTAAGATAGTCGAGATCGAGCACTTTGCGTTACGAGCGGCCATCTTGCATGAGTGTCGAACTACTTGGGGAGCAGGGGGCGGTTTGGGAAGAAGCGAGAAAAATAGAGGGACTGTAATAACATCACTGCAGCTCACGTTTACGGAGCGCGTTGTACCAGCAACGCAGGCGTTTGATTGGTCATTAAACAATGGATGTTAATTTGCGTTGACAACGGGTTCAGTTTAAGTTGCCACACTGACTAGTCGTCGTTTCTTTTAAACGTACGCTTTCATAACACATAAGACACGTCTTGCCTAAACACACGAAGGATTTCTGGTATTTTTGCGCATGAATCACGTAAGCCAACATGCTTTTGAAGCAGCCCGGCCAGTGATGTTATTGCAGTCCCCCTATTTTTCTTGCTTCCTCCCAAACTGCCCCCCGCCCCCTTAGTAGTTTTGACACTTATGCAAGATGGCAGCCCGTAACGCAAAGCGTTCGATCTCGACGATCTTGCGGGAAAATAGGTGACTGTGAACAGTCTACTGCGCGTGCTCTCCCTTATTACTGGCCTTATTGTAAGTTAATTAATCCAGGGAATATATTACATCTATCTTACCAATGGTGGCGTCGACCATTAAAAATGGCAACGACCGTAACGAAAACGAAGTAGGCGTCCTCGTGATTTATTACCTTTAGTAGATGATTATGGAGATGAGTCAGATGCCAAGACAAAGCATCTATAATTCCTATTCTGCCTTAGCCTTTGGCTCAATTAATAACACTTTCCTCGACCTTGATTATTCCGAATATCACAGGAACCTCATCCAATAATTGTTTATAATTGTGTATGTGATTTCCGTCACAGGAGGAACTTAAAAAGAAAAAGGCAGCAGAGAAACTTAAGAGGAAAAATTACGAAATAGAGTCACTCAAAAAGGTAAGAAATGTGGGAGAGTTTTCCATGTATTTACGGTATGATGTTGTCGTCCTGGATTGGTAATATTTAATTCAGCAATCTATAACTGACTTCAATTAGCTTCACTTTTCAGAAGAAGATCGGCGACAACATTGTTGAGACATTTTCCTCAGCTTTGTAACTTTGGAGAACAAAACATTTCACACCTCTCCTCTGTCCCCTCCATTCAAAGTTGGGTTGTTTTTATGCTTTCTACAGGTAGCTTGAACAGCAACACAGCATTGTACCGAGGGAGTGGAAAAAAGTCAGACAGGCCCTTTGGGGCAAAGTGTCTCTGTTAATTTTGTCGCCAATGGTAGATAGGGAGTTATGCAAGTTATATAGTGTATCTGTTGAATAATGGTAAAAGTAGAATTTATAAAAGCTTTAAAGAATGTGTGTAGTGGCTACAGTGGCATATCGTGTAGAGATGATGACCACACTAAAAATGAAAGAACTGTTTTAGCCTCAAATTGCTAATTCAGCCCTGCAGGCCGATGTCTGATCCAGCCCCTCCTGAAGTCATTTAACACATTTCAAGCGAAAACAGCCCAGTCTAAAGGATATTCCAGCCCACGCTGCAGCCCATTTCAGCCATTGGGTCCAATCAGTCCTAGGTAGTTGGATTGTATTGACCCTGATCTAAGGGAGCCAAATTAGATTTAAAAATATGACTGTATTTTACTTACCGAATCGGCCCCATTTTTAGGGCTAAAACAGATCTTTCTGATTTACAGTGCACCTACTGTATAACTGAAATCCTCTCTTGCTGAAATGCAGAGTGTAATTTGGCTGTAGCCTTGTTTTTCGTACATTTCAGCATTTTTCCCTTAAAATCATGACAAAACTTCAGTCGGTCTAAAACTGCTGAATTCAAATTTATGGACGGTGCTAAATTGGCCGCCTCTGTACACCCCCCCCCCCCCCCTCCTCCCTCCTCTTTTCCTGAGGGAAGGGGGTTCTTTACACAGGCTACTCAATTTGCTGCTCTGTCATTGGTTAGGGCGCGGCGTTTCTAAGATCTGCGCGCGCCGCCGAAACTGTGGTTGCGTTGTCTGTGCTAAATTTTCCTACTTTTTTTACGTGTAAACTCTTTCCTTCCCTTCTTTCGTTAATTCTCAATTCACCCCATTTTCCCTAAAAATTCAATCTCAATGCCCCTATAAATGACTACGCGTGATGTGGACGTGTAGAAGGTAAGGTGTCTGAGGTTGTATTTTGTCAATTTACAGGAACTTATGTCCGCTGACCGAGAACTGAATGAAACTGCAGTCAAGTTACAACTTCTGGAGTCCAGCAGAGTAAGTGCATGAAACTCTGTTTTGTACATGTATTAGCCTTCCTTAGCGGACATTGTTTTGGCTCAAAACATAATAGTTTTCACAAAATTGAACTTTGTTATCTCTGACAACACATAGTTCCATTCCCGATGTCAATGGCCATTAAGGGATACTAATACCAAGAATTTTTTTTTCGTTAAATCTTCTTGATAAGTTTCCCTCCGTGGAGCAGTTATATTTGACTAAGCCATTTACTTGTAGGCGTGTTTTAGTTACTATCATTCGTAAGTCTACCATTTTGTGATTAAAAGGTCGAGTAAAACGATTTCTTTGCAGCCTGTAAGGTCTTTAGAATGGCAGCGTTTGTTGTTGTTTAGTAACATTGGTCAGGTTGTGCCTGAAAATTAGCAGCCGGAGAGCACAACCTCTTTGTCTTCCTTTGGAGGCTGTGCTTGAAAAGCGTTAAGCCTTTGAAGTCTCCGAACCCCGAACTTCTGGACCAGTTTAACTTGTTCTCTATCCTCAAACTGGTTTTTCCAGTGCGAGCATCTGTTTATTGATAAACCGCTGTGCCCGCTGTAACAAGCGCAGACGTGGGTTGGAAACTGTGTCTTAGCAACTAGCAGCACATGCTCAACAAAGATCTTATTCGATTAATGCAGTCTTTCCAAAGGGTGGAAAATTAGAAATTCGTGACAAACATAATCGTTTTAAATTCTGTTTCAGAATAATTTAACGTCTCGCAGTGGTCATAGTGAAGACAGCGCTTTACTAGATTATGATGAGTGAATGAGTTACTGCATCTCCGCTACACGGGACTGACGATGGTTGTTCACGCCCTCCGCTTAGTATGATCAATGGTCATACACGTGATCTGCACGTGCCAAGCAAGCAATCTGGCGTGATACTAGGCGTATCTACAATATTCTGAGCGGGAAGTTTACCTCACATCATGGGAAACAATTTCGCTGTTCTTAATACTTGAACATAGTGTAAATAATATGAAAAAACCATCAGAATATCCAATCATAGGACAAAAGGACGATCCAGTTGTTTTCAATGGCAACCTGGCCTGACTCAAGAGTGAAACAGAGTGTGATGAAGATTCTGCAGTGTCAGTATGTTAAGCCGAACCCCTTTAGATTAACTTGTGTAAATACCGACGACTTTATTTTGAAAATAAGCAAATAATCGGGACTGATAACAAAGGTGATGCACAGCGACGTTTTTCGCAGATACTATCAATTTGACAAATAAAGTATAATAACGCACAGTTTCTCTTTCCCCTTTTTTTAAGCGGCGGTTGTTGACAAAAACAATTCAAATTTAGTTTTTTAATTCAATCTTTGTCTTTTTCCGTTTAAAGCTTCCTCGTAAAGAATTGGTTTGTTATGAGCCAGTTTTGCCTTAGTTTCTAGTTAATACCTGATTAGGACTCTACATGTACGTACCTTTTTCCCCAGTGGAGAAAAATAAATTGATATATGAGATCTAAAGGGGATCCCCCGTTAATTTATAACCCTCTGGCAAGTCCTCTGTCCCCAAAAAAATTCTATCATAACAGATTTTATGAATTGACGTCTTCGTTTTATGGCTGTAAGGTATAATTTATTACGGCCACGTTTTTTGCATCCAGTGGATGTTGGACATAAGTTGTTTTCATTTCCAAGGGGTTGGAATGGAAAATGACTTGTTTTCCAATACTTAGGGTGCGTTCGATTGGGAAATCTGGATTTAGATGTTAAAATCCTGATTTCGGATTTGCAATAGAACGCGAAATCCAAAAACGGATTTCAACGCTGAGAAATCTGTTTTTGGATTTCCTTTTTACCGTTCGATTGGAAAATCCCAAAAGGGATTTGAAACTGACTGTCCTTATGAACAGCGGTTTTGCACGCGCATGCATAATTAGCGAAAAAAGACCGCTCTTGACGAGAACAGTTTTGCAAATCCTTTTTCGGATTTCCCAATCGAACGGTAAGGAGTAAATCCATGAAATCCGGATTTGGATTTCTAAATTGAAATCTACCCTGAGGACGGATTTCTCGACGGATTTCGCGTTCGATTGCAAAATCCAAAATCCGGATTTCAAAATCTAAATCCGGGTTTCCCAATAGAAGGCAACCTTATATTCGGTCGGCAGGCTCCAAGAAAACTTTCTCTTTGTCGCAGAGGCTCAGTAAAGCGTTTTGAATAATCATATTCGATGTGTAAAGTGAGTTCAGGCTCGTTACCTACAACCATCTCTCCAGGGAAAAGAAGCTCTTCGAAAAGGAGAGTAATGTTACTTTATCACTGAATTTTTTTAAACTTTTGATTGTGCAGCAGGTGAAAATACGATTAATGTATAAGGTACACTGATGTCTAGAGGTGTTATGCATGTGAAAGAAACATAATTTACAGAATAGGAAATAAATTAGATTGAAGGGGATCGGTTCTCTTGACAGTTTTGTGGATACGTTATGCAGTACTACACCACATCATCTGCTCATGTTGCGGACTGTGCATTTTATGGAGGCTTTGCCACTCTGCCATTGGTCAAGCCAGTTATTTGGGTTTTGCGCGTCGTTGTCAACTGACGTTCCCGTTCAATTGCTAAATCAGCCTGTGACGCCTGCCCTTTCGGTAAAGTTATGCGCGCGCATTCTCGTCAACGTCACTATGGCAACGAATGTAACACCCTAAAATGTGTAGGGCAAATTGCAAAAACGGTATTTACGCGGTGTCATACTTTAAGGAAATTTTCTTTCCTGAATTCCTCAGTCCACTTATTCGGATTCTTTTTGTTTCCTTTACATTGGCCTCTTTTCCCTTCAGTAGAAATTCTTAGATGAAGATCGCCGTTTGGTAGTGAACCTCTTCGCAAAGTAAATCAGAATTTGATTAGTTCCTGGGTCTCATTATTCCGCACGGCCTACGTGTTTCCGGTCACGTTGTACGAGCGAGTTTCTGTGTTCCCCCGCCGTTCGTCTCGGCTACGTCACCCAAGTGCATTGAAGGCTTAGGAAGGTGCTACATAGGGACTAAGAAATATCGCTTTATCCTGTGAATGGAACTGTTACTTCAGCGTTGCCATTAAAGTTAACCTTTCTGGAGACGATTGTGTGCGCGCGCACGTTATACACGTCACAAACAGGAACAGAATTTCTAACAAAATTCTTTTACTACTGGCTACAAGTTACTTAAGTTGAAATACAACTTCTATTGCTAATTTAATGATTATCTCAAATGAAGTATCAGCTAGGAACTACGAGTGATAACCATGGATTCCTTACCAGATGACATTTGGTTGGAGGTGTTTTCTTTTCTTTCTCAGAAAGATCTTCTCAGAGCTGCTCTTGTTTGTCGGACCTGGAAAAGACTGTCACGTGACAGCTCTCTCTGGTCACGCCTTGATCTCCAACCGTACGCCAGATTGCTGAGAGAGGATATTATACTGAGGCTTTTGAATACCATGTTTGCACCTCTCGGTAGACAACTCAACCTCAGTAAGAATTTGGTGACCACGGAGATTTTAAAAACCATATTTGAAACCTGCCATCGACTGCAAAGTTTAAGTCTGAACAACAGCAGATTCCATTCCATCGGGCCTTGGCTTGAAAGGAGAGTGGATCAGGTGGAAACCTTAATATTTCTGGATTTAAGAAACGCAAGTGGATTCGCTGCTGGAATTGAGGACATTTTGCAAAAAGCATACAACTTGAAATATCTAGGTAAGTAAATCGGTCTCTTTGTATAGCGCAGATAACAAGGAGAGGTTGTATTGATCGCTTGTTACTAGTGAAACTTTTCATTGGTAATTTTCAAAGTAAGAAGCTTGACTGATCTAACAATTCATCGATTTTGTTCAGATCGGACGTCCCTTGACTTGTCGCACTGACACGGTTCATTTTACGATATTTTAATAAACAATAATTGGTAGACTTGCTCACAATTTTTCCCGAGAGCGAAGCCTAAGCTAGAAATTCTTTATGATTTCGGCGGCAAAGCGAGCGACGGAGAGAGGTGGAGCCTTCTGCCGGAACCAGAAACGAGAAGCTTTGAGAAAGTCTACCGTAATGCATCAGTCAATTCCAGCTGCGCCCAGCCCCTCCACCCCGAGCCACTGCGGGGCATTTGCCCGCCTTGTCAGTCCCGGGGTGGGGCTTGCAAATTTTGCACTGCCCGGGGGCCGGGCATTTGCCAACCCCGGGGCCATTCCCGAGCCTTTGTCACGCAGAATATAACTACACAGAAGGTTTTACTGGAAAAAAAGCAGATTGGCTCACCTGTCAAGGACAGGAATAAATGGAAGAGGGTTGTAAAGGCATGTTCTCGATTTTATGCATGTATTTCTTCAATACTTATGAAGGCAGAATTTCATAGCGAAAGCCGGAGCTGTCGACGTGAATCAACGTTTTTTGGTTATTGAATCAAATTTCTGTTGATATTATTTGAAAAACATCCTTTTATACTTATAAAACTATTCATAGCATATAAAGTTACAGCGCTCTATCAATTTTAATGTCAATAATTTTATATCAATACTAAAACCATAAACTGGTGCATGTCGTCGCGGCGTCATTAGAATCCTAGCGCTATTACAAAGGAAGACTGGCGTTAATTGAAACAAAAAATCGCACATTAAAATGCTTAAAACGACATTATTCGTTAAAACGACATTATTCGACTGTGCGATCAATGAAAGTTCAGTGTTGACAGAGGACGGGGCATTTGCCCTCTTTTTTCGTCCCCACCCCGGGGGATTTGACAGCTTAAGAGTCCCCACCCCCGGGAATTTGCCATCCGAGGCAAAAAAATGCTAATGCCCGGGGGTCAGCCGGGGGGGTGGGGGGGAGGCTGGGCGCAGCTGGAATTGACTGATGCAGAACAAGAGACTATAAAGGGGACAGAGAGGGCATCCCCCATATACACCCTATTCCATAGGTAATTCGTCTCGAGTTATTTTTAACACCACAGATCTCGAGGGGGATTAGACAACAGCCAATCACATAGCGCAAATGTGTTCCGCGTGGATGACCCACGCTGAGAGCCACGCGTCCTTCACGAAATGACGCAGAACAAAATGGGGGAAGACGCGGACAGCGATTTTGCTATTCCTTTTGTAGACGAAAACGACTACAGCGAGATTTCTGCGAAAGTTGTGTCAGCGAAACCGAAATTAAAAAAGAATTGCCCTTCCTCTCTTGTATAGAGCTAACAGTAGAGCAGGGAAATCCTTAACACACTGAATATTCTCTCAGGATCATTTATAATTTACAGTTTGAAGAGAGGAATTTCTGGTTTGATGTTTATTTTTTTCAGTCTTTATAGCGATTATTCCTACCCACTTACTTTGTCAATTGTAGGCGAACCCTCCTAAAGCTGAATTTCAAGGGGCCATATTCAAGCTCAGAAAGAGGAATAAAATTTCGTCTTTGCTTATTTACGTCCTCCATAAAACGCGAAATTATGCATTTTCACGTCGTAGTCGTGCAAAAACGGGAAAGAAATGAACAAAAAAGTGTGTTGCACGTGGGAAGTTGTTGTTTTGCTAATTAAACCTATGGATCTTAAACTCCCTAAATTGTACAAACGACCGGTTTCAATATACCGGCGAAATTTCTCATTTTATTAAAGCACTGAGGTTACGACAACTTCGAGTTAATGCACCAGTCATTTGAAACCCTATATACCCTATATACCTATCGAATTTTACCAACCAAATGCAAAAAGCCCTATAAAAGAATGCGTAGGAAGCACGAAGTTGTATGGATCGAATTTCGCGTTGGCTGATCTGGCACGTGACTGAAAGCATGCGTGATCGGAATATAAAAACTTTTCATAAACCCCTTTTCATAGCTTTTTGGTCAATGTATCGAAATCCAAACAGAAGGGAAGTTATAGAAAAGTTATGCTCACTTTGATATCAAGCCAAAGAGCGCAAAAAAATGCATAGTTTAAGCTTTAAGTGTCGTTTCTAGCTGTCGATAGGTCAAGCCAGGTCAAGTGTTTATGAAGAATTCGCGAATAAGATGGTATCGGTGCATTAGATGCATTTTAAAGCATATTATAATTACAAATCTACATAATATCAGTGAAAATATGCCTACCTTTGTTCACCAAACTCTTCAAGTCATCGGCTATGACCGCTTTTTTTACGCCTCGATATTTAACTTTGCAAAACATCGTCACGGTACGAAGCGATGAAAATGTATGCGGAATCATGCGGAACAGGGGGGGGGGTGATGAACTCGCCAATCGTTCCTATAGGGATCGCGCGGCCGATGATCTTGGCCATCGTGACGTCACGAGAAATTTATCCCGGGAACTTTAAATGGTTTCATCGAGCGAAGTTGTTTCGTGGTTTCAAGAGGTAAAAGTCGAGACGTTGCGATGAAACGACCGAAGGTATGTGTTCATCTATTAATGCTATATAGTAAAATTGCAATATATTCTAGGAAAGAGCATTTCCATCGTAAAAAATCAAGAACTTCCCGAGATCGACCAGATGGTACAACTCATCCCGGCGCGTCTTTAGAGACGCATAACTAAAGAGCCCAGCAGAATTTAGTCTCGAGAAAAACAAATGACGTTAATATGGTATAGGTCTATCAATTAGTGATAGAAGTGAGTCATCTAATAAGTTAGCAAAAATGATCAGTGGGATAAAAGTCGCAAACCTCAGGGATGTTTACAAAAATTGCGAAAGTGGCGTGGACAGGTCACGAAACATAGCGTCATGATGTTCATACTAGACTATCAAATTGTGTAAACAATTCATTAAAACTACACAAATGTAAGAAGCGAGAGGTTTTTTTTTTTTTTTATAGAATATGGGCTATAATCTTCAAGGGTTTTGAAAGGATTTCCTGTTTGAGTGAAACGCATCAAAACGTTAATAAAGCGTATTAAATCAAATCGTCGGGCGATAACCAAGGATCATATTGCAACTTTTCACTATAAATTACGATCATTTTGTCAAAACATTCATTGCTCATGATGGAGATAAGTTCACATTGCCTTTCTCTTTGCAAACAAAGGGGAACATGGTATTTATCCTGTAAATAGTCAAACAGGATCTAATCACTGGGGTAAACTGCCGTGAGCTAAAGTTTTTGATCAACATCAACATTTTTAGGGCTTTATGCAGAGAATCCAGGAGGAGAATCCCTAGAAACGATGGGTATGTAGCTTTGCCTTAATCGCTCTACAGAGTTAATAGAAAAAAAAACTAGAAAAAGCCAAGAAAAAGGACACTAGTAAGCGTTTCAATGGTGTAATATTGAAAATGTGTTTCCTCGGGCGTCCGCATCTTAAAAATGAGGGGGGGAAAAATTTCTAAGGATATAAAAAATTGCAGGATTTTCATGCGATGAATATGTTTTCCTTTTTGTGTAGTTCAATAAAGACACCAAAGTTCAAGAACGACAATATAGTTCAATAACTACACGAGTTCAGAAAATGACACCAGTATCAATGTATGTTTATTAGGTAATATCAAAGCAGGGAATCTACTGGGAGTGGGAGTGCAGGGGCATCAGTTTAATTTTCAATCATTGATGCTTTTTAACTTACTTGGACTCCATGCTATAGTCAGTTACATCAAGTGACACTGTCCAGTTCCAACAATCTTCAGGGCCTGCTCGTAGAGTTTTATCACCCAGCTTGTACAGTTTTATCACCCAGCTGATGTAGCTTTGTGGTAATTTCTCAGCAGACGTAACTTAGTGAAGACCCAATCGTTCCATGACTATAGGTGGTCCACTATAATAGCTCTAAAGCCCCTCTTTAAAATTTGCTGTTGTTCTGCCTCTGCTAATATATTTCACATAGCCTTGCCTTTTAGCTATTGGTTTAAGATTAGAAATCAGTCTTTGGATCATCCTGATAGGTTGCTTGAAGTTACAAAAATTTATAATTCAAGGGAGACATATTTTTTTACCATTGCTTGCGAGGGGGGGCGGGGGTGGTGTTTGTGGTTTAACTCACCTATATTAATGTGAAGTTTAGGGAGTAGATGAGGAAAACCATTATAATATCTGATTTAAGAGATGCTTGACAAATAATTAGGGATTTTAAGTGATAATATTGCCTTTATTTATTTATTTATTTATTTTGTTTTGACTTTTGTATATATAATAATAATCTCTTTTATCTGAAACTGGTGAACTATAATTCAAGAACAGCTAAACAGTGCAAATGTGAAGTGTCAATAAGTCATTTTAAGCTATTATTATTTTCCTTGCTCTCGCTATTTTTCCTCGTCTTTTCCTTTCTAAGTGTGATTTTCGAGCTCAGTGAGAAACGAACCATCTTGGCCTAATAATAATGTTACCCCTGTAAGTTGTCTCTTCTTTGCACTCCAAGAAATCGACTTGAGAATTTCTTTGAATAGCCTGAGAATGAACTTAGAACAAATCGCTGTTGACAGTAATTCAGGCTCACAAAGTTAACGGGGGTGACTGAACAAGCTTTAGCATGTGATAGGGAACGCCCTCTTTCCCTTGTGCCGCTGCGCCCTTACTCCACCGCTGTTCCAGCTCTCATATACTGAGCGTTTTTAGAAAACTTTCTTTGCCGAGGAATATTGACACTTCACATTTGCACTGTTTAGCTGTTCTTGAATTATAGTTCATCAGTTTCAGATATCTCCTCTTATACACCCTACTCCATAGGTAATTCGTCTCGAGTTATTTTTAGAATCGGATAAAGTTACCTCGCGCGAGGCGTGGATGTTTCGTGAAGGTTTCGCATGACCAAACGCCGTGCAAAACATGTTGGGCGAGAGGCAATGAAAGCGTGAAAAGATCGAGAGCATTCCTGAATATTCACGGAATCGCTGGACTCTTTGACAACCCGTGAAATCAGTTTAACTCGAAGTTGTCGTAACCTCAGTGCTTTAATAAAATGAGAAATTTCGCCGGTCTATTGAAACCGGTCGTTTGTACAATTTAGGGAGTTTAAGATCCAACGACGCGGACGACAACTAGAACGTCAAAAAAACAATAGGTTTAATTAGCAAAACAACAACTTCGCACGTGCAACACACTTTTTTGTTCATTTCTTTCTCGTTTTTGCACGACTACGACGTGAAAATGCCTAATTTCGCTTTTTATGGAGGACGTAAATAAGCAACGACGAAATTTTATTCCTCTTTCTGAGCTTGAATATGGTCCCTTGAAATTCAGCTTTAGGAGGGTACGCCTACAATTGGCAAAGCAAGTGGGTAGGAATAATCGCTATAAAGACTGAAAAAAATAGACATCAAACCAGAAATTGCTCTCTTCAAACTGTAAATTATAAATGATCATGAGAGAATATTCAGTGTGTTAAGGATTTCCCTGCTCTACTGTTAGCTCTATACAAGAGAGGAAGGGCGATTCTTTTTTAATTTCGGTTTCGCTGACACAGCTTTCGCAGAAATCTTGCTGTAGTCGTTTTCGTCGACAAAAGGAATAGCAAAGTCGCTGTCCGCGTCTTCCCCCATTTTGTTCTGCGTCATTTCGTGAAGGACGCGTGGCTCTCAGCGTGGGTCATCCACGCGGAACACATTCGCGCTATATGATTGGCTGTTGTCTAATCCCCCTTGAGATCTGTGGTGTTAAAAATAACTCCAGACGAATTACCTATGGAATAGGGTGTATATGGGGGATGCCCTCTCTGTCCCCTTTATAGTCTCTTGGACGAGACTATTAATTTTATACAAAATGATGCAAGGGGTCTGGAAATTGGATTAAGAATTCCAAATTCTTAACAGTAATGAATTCAAAGGGAAGCAGCTAATAAAGCATCAGCTTTTCACTGCTGATGTTGACATTAAGAGCTGGCTTAAGATCTTGCTTAAACGATGTTCCATTTTCAGTTTTCTTGCAGTAGCCCGCGAGCTAGGGCCGTTTTGCACAACCCAGAGGACAGAAAAGGTTTGACGATTTTAACAACACCAAATGCTTTATTTGCATGACCATAAAGGAATTACAGTATTGCAAAAGCCATTAGTCTAAATTTAAGTACTAATTCAACTAATTAGTACGTGCAAAACATCACAAAACGTTACAAATCTCATTCATTCATTCATTCATTCATTCATTGATATTAATTTGGTTCTTAATTCAAAGCATTGCGAGATAAATGAAACTAATTGACAGTTAATTAAATAATCAGAAGAATTCATAAGAAGAGATATTAAAATATCGTGTGAAAGTGACTTGAAGTCAGGTATTTTAGTTTCTAGTTTGGAGAAAAATAAGTCTCTGATCTGAAAATAAGCCTTACAATCTAGTAAGAAATGATTTTCATCTTCGATTTTGTTACTTGTACAAAAGTGACATATCCTTTCATTGCGAGGCATGTTTTCGTATCTACCTGTTTCAATTCTAAGTTGATGACTACTTATTCTAAATCTAACTAATGCTTTTCTCGAAGGGTTTTTTCTTGTTAAAACTAGGTACGGCGAGGGGCTATAGTCGTTTTTGATTGTGCAATAAAAACTGAGTTTTTGTGATTGTTGAAGGGTCTGATTCCAGTAAGAGACGTATTTATTTTTTATTATGCCGATCTGTACCTATTAACTATTGATGTCACTCAATGAATTACAGGAAAAGTCATAGTTTAGATCATAGTAGTCAACCATTTTCATGAGATTAGAGTAAAAGCTAGTTTTTCCGTTATGATGAAGGTCAATTGAAATTTGTAAGGCCGTTTAACTATAGAATCTTCATCTTTACCTCTCAGATAGTCTAAGTAATTTAGAATCTTTTTATTTATATCAATGATCATGGGAAGTTTACCGAGTTCAGCTAGATTTTGATAGATTAAAGCACCCTCTTGTTGCTAAGTAGTTCGTGGTTTCCAATTGCAGCTCCTAAAAAAACTCGCCAACATTTGACAAATTAAAAGAGTTGGAATAGGAGTGATGAGCAGCGTGAATTCCGCACTTTTTGGGTGACGTTTTTGCTGCTGTTGCTGTCGTCCTTGCTTACAGTGAAAATAAGTTTATCATGAAAGCGAGGCTGAAAATTGAAACCAAATAAATTATTAGAAACGCACTCCACAAGAAAACCAACATGCTGATATATCTCCTTCAGAGACGTCTTCAAGATACTTTTAACAAAACCACCGCCTTTTTAGTCATAGTGAGCGATATGATAAATACCGTCCTCTTGTGGAGATGTGTCACAGTATCTTTGTTCAACGGGTGATACAATCTTGAAGGTTTTTTCTGGAGTATGCTGAGTGTTTTTTTACGTTTAACGATCCATTTTCAGACAAAAGGAACTTATTTCTTCAAATTGTTCCATTTGTTTACGAAAAATCCAGAGCTTAGCTAAAAAAAAAGGAGCTGTTGATAGGAGATGAAGAGAAGATAATAGCCACCTTTCAAACCAGAGTTTTCACAATATCGCTGAAACTATGTAACGTGTTTTCTGATAATATATTTTCTTCAGGACACCCCGGAACTTCCTACTGAGGGGTCGGAACTCCCCTGTAACACTCTTAATGACAAACATTAGCAAAATATTAAAATATATATATACTTTTAAAAATACCCTTTCATATCCTTATCCTTTTAAAAATATCGTCAAGGAATCAATGAATATGTGTTCTATGTAACCAACTGGAAAACGAAAATTAAGAAGCGTAAATTCGTCAAAGATTTCAAAAAAAGTAGTGTATAGCATTTACTAATACTTACTACTTTCTATTACTCCCATGTTTGAGTTATAGTATTTTCATAAAAATGTCCGTGATCGAGGAATATCCCTTATTTAATTCATTTATTCTTTATTAACTCTTTCAGTAGCGGCTATTTCAGCTATATTTCATACAAACTTAAAAGGGGAAGTAAATAACGGACTACTTTCTTAAAATCTTTAGATCAGAAGTCATCGCGTGAATTCGTCAATCTGATCCAATATCCATTTTCCAGGTACAGATAAAAAATATAAAATGTTTTTTTGTTTGTGTGTCGCTTCTCGCACAAACTTGAAGTAAAATGTCAAGTTAAGACGGAAAAATACATCTCTTGTCAATGATGAGGTAACAAAAAAATAAAACATATTTGTCGATAATTATTGTTCCTTGATGATATTTTAGTTTTGTTGGTTATGTAGTTTTTTTCCTATTTTTTGTAATAAAGGGTCAGGGTGTTTTGAGGGGAATCCGGCCCGTTGGGGGTGTTCCTGGGTGTGCCGGTGGTGTCCTGAGATAGTGTTCTGGGAGTGTTCCGCGCCTGGGGCCCGTTTCTCGAAAAGCCCGGAAACTTTTCGGGGCCGAAGGCAAATTTTAAAATCAAAACTTGTTGAATAGTAGCACAGTTCCTGGCTCACAAACCAGTCAATTTTGCTTTGTTAACTGATAGTTTCATTTTTTCATTGTTAAAATTCTTGAAGCTTTGATCTTGAATGTAAATACAGCAAACACAAAATAGCTCTCTAAGCCCAAAAAGCTTCCGGGACTTTCGAGAAACAGGCCTCCTGGTTTTGCAGACAACCAACGTTTGTATGACGTTTGTATGGTGGAGTCGTGTTCGTGCAACCCTTCCCCCCCGCCCCCCCATGCAATCGTCTGTTATATTTCACGATTTTGTTAAGCAATAGCTTCTCTCGCTTTTAACGTACCATCTTTTAAAAATAACTTTCCTAATTTAAAGGCGCTCTTTCCAGCAGTGTTAATGGATATTCACTGACTGTTTTTTATTAAAACGTGTAGCCTGGCGATATCGCAAAAAAAAAAAACAACAAAAACGCTTGCTATGCAAGCTAGGTAAAGTGCAACGTGAACTCCTTACCAGTCGGCTACCAATAGGGTACTAACAGGGGTCCTGGGTACTACATAAACTACAACATATGCGTAATTAGGGAGTTTACGCAACGACGACGGCGACGGCTACGAAAACGTCACCTATAAGTGAATCTGCGCTGCCTCAAACTTTATCGTGTTTATTCCATCTCGTTTAATTCGTCAAATGTTGCCAAAGTTTTTTGGAGTTGAATTCTTAAGGACTGCATCAAAGTTCAGGAAAAGAAAAGGAAAGTTGTTGTCTTTTGTTCCCGTCCTCGACAAAACGTGAAATTAGGCAGTTTCACGTTGTAGTCGTGCAACGACGGCAGAGAAATGTACAAAAAAGCGTGATGCACGTGTAAAGTTGTTGTTTTGCTTGTCATGTCTAAACCTATCGCTTTTTTTTGCCATTCTTGTTGCCATCGTTGTAGTCGTTGCGTAAACTCCCTATTATGTAGGATCATGTAGTTTTAGCTGCAACCAGCAAGTGAAGCAAGAATTTCAGAAGAAGTCTATAAATCTTCCCAGAAACAGTCTAGACTTCAGTTCCCAAGAGTCAGGACTAGCCTGTGTACAGCCGCCCCTCTCCCCTGGGGATAGAGAGTCTTTCTCCCCGATTTTTTCTGAGGGGACGGGGCGTCTGTACACAGGCTAAGCCAGCACGCCCATTTTACTTCAGGGAACAGATTTTTGGGGCCAGATCCACTGGGTTCCTCTGAGCAATGTGAAAATAGTTACGATGATCTCCTCGATGGTACTAGATTTTTGCCTCTCCTCCCATCCAACCCCTACTCCACCCTCCTCCGGAGAGCTTATTGAAGGTAAATCCGCTGAGTGTGTTTAATGCAGGCCCTCACTACGTGACGCTCGTCCCCAGTGTTTTCTCGTTTTGTTATCGTGCTCAGCTGAACTAACACCGCGGCAAAACGTCTACGCATGCGCCAGGTTAAGCATTTCCGGTCTCTTTTCAATCTCGTTCCCAGAGGCCGCGATCCTTTCAGGTTGACAAAGCAACGCGGACTCTGAGAACGAGATTGGTCTCTTTTTCAATAAACAGAATAAAAAGCAATAAAAAGCTGCCCGGATGTCAAATTTTGTGCTCATGCGCATTGCGTTTTGCCGCGGTGTTGTTCAGCTAAATAGCTGAACTAGCCTCATGCAAACAGCTGAAAGTTGGTGAGCAGTTCATTGTATCGGAATTCAAACCCATTGCTGAAATGCAACTATATAACCAAGAGATGCTGAGAAAGCACTTCATGCTTTCGGTGGAGCGAAAAGTTTCAAGACCTGGTTGACATTCTTCATGGCATGTTGAAGCGTGTTCCGAAGGACAACCGTACCACGAGGATCAACAACACATGTAAGTCTTTCGAGGTATTCTTAGGTCTTAGCGACGTAATTGCCTAATTTTTAAAGAGAAGTGGAGTAATTGTACTGTAAACTTTCCGAAATTTCCTTTAAACACGTCGTCTAGAACACTGTCGAAAAAGAAGGGGCTTTCCTTTTTACCTGTCTTATTTGACAAATGTAGCTTAATACTTCTGTTTCGTCGATCAATTGCTAAATTCCGAAAGCAGTCAGAGTGCAGCGTTTAACGTCGTTTACCCAGGTGTTTTTTAGACTTGTGTCCTCTGAACACACTAAAAGTCAAGTTCTATGGAGCCTTTTGTGGCGTACTTTTGTGTGCTTATTTAACTTAGCCTACTTTTTAAATAATCAATATGCCAGCTGGGTTGTGTCAGAGAAAATTCCACTTCCATACACCCAAATATTTGTACAATAAACAAGCATGAGTAAATTTTGAAAAATTTGCAAGTGGTTATTTATTCAAAATTATCCAAGGAAAATCAAGTAATCATGTGTAATCTTATGAATAATATGCCTGAAAAAATAACTGCAATAACAAACATTTTGACAGTAAGCGCATGTTTTTTACTTCATTCATCTGATTTGCTGAAACATATTTCGTTTGACAAGCTTTTACAACGCCAACACATTCAAATCATTCAGTGAAGAACTTACATGACTGTAGGAATGTGTGACGATCAATTTTACACCATTAGAGCCTTTTACAGAAAACTCAGATTACAATAATCAGGAAAGATACACAGGGGCAGAGCAGAAGTTTACAGGCTTGTTTACAACAGATTGTGATGTTAACAAATCCTTTAAAACATTCTTCTTTGAGCTGGTACTGAAATGTTTACAAACAGAAGGCGAGGCACCTCCCCTTTTGTTGCACAAATTTAGTGATAATGTTATCAACATAAACATCTTTGTGTTTATAAATCGCCAAGGATGAAATCGCTCATCTTTCATTGTAATACATAGCAAAGTTTTTATTCTTTTCATCGAGGTGAAACTGCATTCAGCAGCACACACCAAAATAGGTTAAGTAATGGAATTGTCTTAACTGCCGCATAGATTCCTGGAGAGAAAGCGGCAGTGGTTTGATCAAGTACTTCCACAAGAGTCTCTGAAAGAGATCATCAGGTAGCCTGTTTGACCATCTCCATCTTGTAAACTCTTGCTTGTGGCAGTTAGATCCGTTCCCTTGACTTTTTAGTTTTTCCCTTTTTTCAATCATGAGCATGGGAATGGAACGAACAATTTTGGTCAGCATTTATTTGCTTTCAGTTGTTCTTTATATCTTTAATGTTTGTCATTGAAAACAATACTGCATCTGTTCACTATGGGTAAATTTCCTGCAAAATTCTTGTTGATGCTGCGACACACGTGCCGCTAATAGTTTTCTTCAGCTTACCTGGACATGGTTAGGTCAATGATTTCCCAGTTGAGCAGCACATTGAAGTAGTCTTTGGTAAACTTTTTCGACATTCTTTATATACAGAGTAAACTAAAAAAAAGAAAGCTTTTGAATGGAAAAACTTTTCAGATAAATTTAGAAAGGAATGATAATAAGTCAGGGTCCATTCTTTGTGGCGACAAATCTGTTTGCATGAATTTCCCCAGTCCCCCTCCGTTTTTAATGGATTGCCTGAACATTTCAAGAATGTTTTGAATTTATCACATTCCATTAGTCAAAGTGCTGTATTTTTTGTGATGCATAATAAAAGGTCGAGTCATGACACTACAAATGGCTTTTACTTGTACATATGTAACAGACAATCTTTAGAACAAATCCTACCAATTTCTCAAGTACGCATGTGTGGATTTGTGTAAAGGACACTGTCCCTCTGAGGTAAAAGTTCAATCAGAATTGGAAAATTAAGCAAGACTTAACCTGTAAGTTGAAGTTTGATGGGAATTCTATAATGTGATGAACAGAGTGTGGAGATCACAATCATGAGATAGCATAGTGCATTCGCAAGGCCATTTCTTAACACTGTAGGGGTGTGAGAAGAGAAATCACCTCCTATATTGTTCGAATACAATCAAAAGTGTTGTATTGTTAGGACATAAAGTTTATTTTGATTAAAAATCCCCATGGGTGGGAGATGTTATGTCTCTTCTTTCGGAAAACAAGCTCCTTACACTTACAGGGATTACGTTTTGTTAAATTGCTACTAGACCACTCTAAAAACTTATTAATAAGTTGAGGTGCTGAGTCATTGTTGGCAAATACAGAAACGACATTATTGTGCAGTCATCAGCATATTTAAAGCATACAGTCTCTCCATCCACAGTAATCTCTAGGTCATTCAGAAAGGTACTAAATAAATATGCTCTGCTTACACTTCCTTGTGTAGTACCCGTACAATCAGGGTGCAAAGAAAGTCAGTTTTACAGCCTGTCATTTGGGCAAGCTGTAGCTACAATCTTGGACAAAACTGTTGAGAAAATGTCACATTCTCAGACCATTTTTCCTAACATTCTCGCTGTACCGCGTCCTCCCTTCCCCCCTTCCCCTGGAAGCAATGTTGTTGTGTGTTCTAAAGCAACCCTGATCCTTAAACATTTGTAGGAAACAACATTGACCTGGGGGAAGGGGAATTTGGTACCGCAAATCAGTTGTTTTTGAAATAGTGTTGTTGTGTTACATAGTGTGCAAGGAGGGGTAAAAATTCTCAAGTAGTTTTGTCCGGGATTGTATTTGACTGAAGTTGTGGATTTGACGCATGTAGCGTGGTTATATAACCCTCTCCTTTATATATTAGGTACATTTTACAGTTAATGAGATAATTGATGAGAAATTAGTGACTTCACAGAAGTTAATCACTAAAAAAGTCTTTTGTACGTTGCATTGTATTCAAATCGTCAGTCGTGAACGCTCTTGAATTTGTTGGCTGACCATGGTTTTCACGCGCGCTTTAAGCGCCGAGGAACGGGCATACATTGCATATTTAGTACATGATAAGAATGTCTCTGTTAAGGATATTAGCAGCAAAACAGGAGTTTCAGCGGCTACCATCTATAGGTTGAAGGAAACAAAAATAGGAGGGCGGAAACATTGTACACGAACGCCTGTAAAACATCCAGGTGGGCGGCCGAAAAAACTGACTACGCGAGATGAAAGACATCTACTGCGGTGTATTCCTGTTTTAAGGGAAGAGGAAGGAAATTTCTGCGCGAAAAGGTTAATGCAGAGAGCCGGGTTGAGTAAGAAGAAGGTAAGCGATCGAACTGTACGGCGATGTTTGAACGAAAACGGCTATTACTATCTACAAGCACGCAAAAAGGGCCTGATGACTAAAAAAGATCAGAGGAAACGCAGGATATTCGCAAAGCAAGTACAGGGCAACTATTCTGCGGATGTGTGGATTTCGAAAGTGGCTTTTTACCTCGATGGTGTAAGTCTGTTTTATAAACGCAATCCCGCAGATCAAGCGAGAGCACCTAAGGGGCGTATATGGCGAAAGAAGTGCGAAGGACTGAGCCTGGGTTGTACCGCGAAAGGTTCAAAAGAGGGGAGTGGGGGAAAGGTACTGAAGTTGATGGTTGCCATAAGCTACGGAAAGGGAGTGTTAATGTGTCATCCGTACGAATACTTCGACGGGCCAACCTTTGCTGCATTTGTAAGGGAGAAGTTTCCTGAGATGTTTCGGAAAGCGGGGAAAAAAGGCCGACGTATTTTTGTACAAGATAATGACCCGGTGCAAAATTCTGGCAGTGTACGCCGAGCTCTGAACGCCTTAAAAGCAAAGCAACTGAAGATTCCTCCCCGCAGTCCGGACGTCAATCCCATTGAAAATTTATTTCATTCCATGAGAGAGAAGCTGAGGCAGCAAGCACTGAAACAAAACATAACACATGAAACATTCCGTGAATTTTCAGACCGCGTGACAACAACGTTAAATAATTTTTCTATCGCAGAAATTGATAAGACAATCGAGTCTATGAATAACCGCTTACAATTGATAAAACAATCACATGGACAGAGGATTAAATATTAACTCAACTCGAATGTTTACTTTACAAATTGAAATGTGTACTTTCTTTTAGACATTGTAGCGAGTGCAAAAACTATAATGTCACGCGCAACAACGTGACAACATGCACTATCGCGTGACGTGTAACACTGCCACTATTTTCCTGTGCTTCATATTTACATTAGACCGAAAAAAATTACAGCATAGATTCGTTATTTAGAAACAAACAGATAATAAATGTTGCGACAGTGGCCTCCTAACCTCTTTCTGTTCAGAAGATCTATGATATGGAACGATTAACAGGACATTTGAAAGACCCTATGAAAATTGGCAACGATTAACAACGAATAACAACGTCTTCTATATAAAAGAATTAGAAGGTCATTCACTTATTTCAGTGAAATTGTGTTAACCGTTTCAATGTTCTGTTAATCGTGATATTATTCTATGTATGCTATTGTCCTAAAAAGTTAACCGATTTTTACGAACAAAGTTTGTCTAACCCTGAAAGTTTAACCTAGTATCAGATCGGAGAAACATTTCCCACAAGATGAGATCACGCGCTGCGATTCCCGAGGGATTACGTAACTCAACTCAAACAAGTTCCACCGTACTTTCATCATCTCAGTCTCTCGGTGATCTAGCACGCCATTTTTGAGAAAGAGAATTGGATACTTAGTAGTACAAAAAATCGGTGTATCGGACTTCACAGTAATGTCCTTAGAGAAATGGGTCTTCGGGGCGGGTAGATGTACAGTTTGACCCTCTAGTAGAAGCAAGAAATCATGCCATGGGATCAATTGAGGAGACCAGCGCAAGTCGTTGAGGAAAATGCATTCTGCTTTGTCAACCCCAACCCAAGCAAAGGTTCCTGTTGCAGGGTTGCTGAATGTGTCGTAGATAGTTGTCAGTGGGTTCAATAAAAATGTTTTCCCGCAATTTGCTAGACCTGTTAACATAATATTTTTGTACTTTCCACGCCCGTTGACCAGTAAATCCTTCACAGCAGTGCGGAAAAATTCCAGAGAAATGCCGTTGTTGTGTAAAATTTGTTGCGCACACGTTAACCACTCACCATTACAACCTGTTACACAGGAGCCAGTTTTAGCATCCTCTAGAAGGTCCATGCGACTTTTGCGCGACCGTGCCAACTTCTTGGGCGCATTCTCGATCTCCCAAGCAGTTTGTAATACATCGGCGACAACCTTTGGGTTGCGGTTAACTAAAAATTCCGCCAAATCCGTCTTCCCTTCTTTTTTTTGTTCAAATGTTAAGGCTTGAAGTTCTGTAAGAGTTGTGACATTTCTTTGAACAATTATTTCTCCCACCTCATAGGCGGTAAGTCTCCTCCTTTTTTTCCTCCCCTTAGCGGTGGACTTCCCGTCGCTATCTTCCTCCTCGTCGTCCGCGCTTGATATTTCCGAGTTAGTAGTATTTCCAGGACTTCTTTTCCGACGTTGACGTCTCGAACGGCTTGCAGAGCTTGTCTGTGGCTCCGTGTCATCTAGACGGGGATGTCCTTCACTCTCGATGTAGCATGTGTCGGACTTCGTAATATACTTCCACGCACTATAATAATTATAATGCCGATTTGAATAGTGAACGCTTATTCCGTACACATCAAGTAGATATGTTTTCGATGATATCCAACGTTGATTTCGGTCTAGTTTTATAGCTAGATGAAAGTGTAATCCTCCATCCTTGTGTTCTTCCAAACAACATGACCAGTGCTTTACTTTGGCACGTCCTTGAGAAAACGATTCTACTACTGCACTTGCAAAATCTTCCCGTCTGGCAAATTTGTCCATATCGGCTTGACTGTATGTCACGAGATAAACACTCCTTACGTGTTGGCTACTAAGAGAAGAGCCATCCCGGTCTTCTTCGAACTCTTCTGACAACGATAAAATACTTTGCGAATTTTCTAAACCTTCCATCTCTGAACAACAGGACAAAAGGTAACAATGCGCACGCGTTATAGCACTATTGCAAAATCTTTCTGTTTTCGCAAGGTACTCTAAAAAACGCCAAAAGAGCTCGTACTTTTCTATGAGAAGATCATGTGGTGTAAAACTTCGTGTCCAAAACAGCCTCTGTAAAGTGTTTTTTATTAATACCATTTCCTTTGGTCATTCCTAATTTTCGTGCTGCAAAACGCAAAACACCGTACACACAATCTTGGACAAAACTGTTGAGAAAATGTCACATTCTCAGACCATTTTTCCTAACATTCTCGCTGTACCGCGTCCTCCCTTCCCCCCTCCCCCTGGAAGCAATGTTGTTGTGTGTTTTAAAGCAACCCTGATCCTTAAACATTTGTAGGAAACAACATTGACCTGGGGGAAGGGGAATTTGGTACCGCAAATCAGTTGTTTTTGAAAAATTTAATAGTGTTGTTGTGTTACATAGTGTGCAAGGAGGGGTAAAAATTCTCAAGTAGTTTTGTCCGGGATTGTAGCATGTACAGCCAACAAGTCATTTCAGCTAGACCCAAACCCTTTTTGATTAGTAGGATTGATTACAATCCTTCTGTAATTTGAAATCCCTAAAAAACAGCATTTGCCTGTCGCGCAAGTTAAGAACAAAATTCACTAGCTTGATAGCAAAATCCACTAGCCCTGGGCTATCGTACATGACTTTCTTTGCACGCTGACAATGTATTTACATGCTTCCAATCACAGTTAACATTGTTATACACCACCTTTGCATTCTGTACTGCAATTGACAAGATATAGGTTTGGTAGGATGCCTTTAAGTTTGTTAGAGAATTAAATGCCTTGCTAAAACCCATAGTGAACACCCTACCAGCCACGCAATTGGTATCATCCAGAAACTTGCACACTTTATGCTGAATCATAATTAGGGCATCTGTACATGAACCGCCTTCGTTCATCACAATTTTCTGATCATGAAGGCTGTAGACAACTTTCTCCAAGGCAGGAGTGATGACAGGTGTCACATTGATTCCGGGGTAGTCCCCATTGCAAGGAACTGTTGTTCAGATTCTCTTAAGGTTTTGGTGCATTGAAGGTATGCTTTTAGTGTATGGAGTGGGCATACAGTAGTTGCAGGTCAAGCTTCAAGTCCTGGATTACAATAGGAGACCCTGGGCATCTAGCTTTGTTTGTTTTGGTATGACTTGTACAGTGTAGGTTGAAATGTGAATGATGAATCTGTGCGGTTCATAGCATCAATATATTCAACAGGTGGATTGATTGTCCTCTTTGACCCATATCCAGTAAGAGCAACATTATCAGCTTTAATATCGGGTGTTTGAGTGACAGTTGTTCTAGTGGAGTAAGGGTTGCCAGATAATTAAGAACTGTTAATGCATCCCATGCTCGGTTCTTGAACAGTCCTATCATAAAACATACTGTAAGGGGGAGTAAACCAAAGTTGTCCCAGTCTTTTGGAAATGGTGGTGAAAGTGCTGCATGTGTAGTATTCAAGGTCGAGTAACTAAGGTTTTTATCGTACATGTATAAGCTTGTCAGAAATTCGAAAGCCTCACTGATCTTTGGGGAATAACAATCAATCTGCCTTTCACAACAGCCCTGATAATATCTGCAACTTTTCCAGAAAGGTTGTATTTTTTAAGGTTATCGTGAAACGGGATATATAATCAACTGGAGTGTTTTCCAGAGCAGGTGTGGTTCCTGATGGCCTGGGTGTTGGAGAAGTTTTTTGTCTGGGTACAATATCCATGGGTATTTGTAAAGCTGAGCCCAGTTGTCTGAAGGCTGATTTGCTCTTACATCTGTAACCTAGGTTTCTTTTTCTGTTGTTCAACAGCACTTTCTCTGATAATAATATTTTCTCTGTTATTTTAAGAGCATACAATCATCAACTTGTTGATCAAGCAGGGATCAGGCTGAATGGTGGGAAAGCATAAAAGTTGTAAGCTTTACAGTTAAATGAAAAAGCATCAACAAAGGTCCATCCCAGGTCTGGCTTTCAAGAGCAGTATATGTCTGGCTTATGGATGAGCCTTGTGGCAAATAAGTCAATATTAAGCCCAGTGTATTCTGGTAGGATTACATGGAATACCTGTAGTCTGCTATTCAGAGCCCATTCATGTTTATCATGAAAGTTATGAGACTGGTCATCTGCATCCACATTACAAATTCCTGAGGTGTGAACAGCCGAGATCCAGAATTCAAATTCAATAGACTAGTCCCACAAATCCCGAGCTATTTCTTCTAGTTCTTGGGAATGAGATTCGTCCATGTTGTTGATATAAAAATGCAACAGCAGTTGTATTATCCAGCTACAGTTGGATATGTATCCCTTTTTTTGTTCAGCAAAATATTTCAAGCCAAACATAGCACGAGGCTGTAATTCTAGTGTGTTGATGTGTCTTAGGGCTTCAGATGATGACCATCTACCCCCTATTTTACTACCATTACTAAACACACTGTGCCACTTCTTCTTTGAAGTATGTGAATGTATGATCACAGAAAGCACAGGATAGGAGATGCACTTATACATGTAGGCAATCCACCACTGTAGTTCCTTTAGGGACACAGCTGAGAGCCTCATAGGCGTATTGAAGTTTCCTGCATTAGTGGCAAGGGCATTGGTTTTGTCTTGTTCGAATACCCTGTAATGGAGGGGATCATACTCAGCCCCTTGGAAATTGGAGAAAATGAGGCCAATAACTTGGGCTACCTCTACAATAAGAGGTTTTGCCTTTTTTAGACAGTTTGTGGTGAGCTGTTGACATCTTTTCCTTCATGGTAATTGAATTAAGGATGAAACCAAGGAATACAAGTATTTGTGTAGGGCTAAATATTGATTTGGTAGGGTGAAAACCTAGTTTAGTGAACAGTTCCACAGTACTGACAATGTTATACATGTACCTACATTCTGCATTTGTATCTCCCTGCAAGTTCGAGACATCAATATTTTTTTTTGCAATAATGAAATCAGAATACAAGAATACAGAAACATCACACTAAAAGAGAAAGAAAGAAAAAAACTAAATGGAAATTATTTACGTTACGATACTTATACTAATTTACAATAACATTGATTACAGTTTACATTATTAGTCTAATTACACATGAGAAGGTTATAAGAGATAATGATTACTTCAAGTTAATCTTTCTATTTTTCCATTGTGTTCTTAAATTAGTTTATAAATTGCATATGGTTAAGGGGTATTCCATTAATTTTACAGCTATATACATAGTTTGTAATAAACAGGATGAATAGATCTAGTCAGTGTCTGAAGTTATCATTATTTATAGGACCAGGGATTTATATTTTGGCAACAGAATTTGCTCAGGGGAAAGATTTATGGAAGTATTATGGGACACATTAAACCAAGATGAGATTTGATGATAAAATTTAACATTTGTAGGACATTGTAAGAAGATATGTTCCAGTGAATCAGGGTTCTTACAAAGAACTTCATTTTTGATTTTGAATTTCTTGAGTTCATTATTAGTTACTAAAATTCTATGGTAACCAAAATCTCTGAATTTATTGTCTTCCGTCGATTTATAGATTGTATCGAATGACTGTTCCCATCTAGTAGGGAAGTAAGGATGGAAGCTAGACCAGCATTTAATAGCAGTAGGCTCTGTCATTTTACATACTTTCCTGAAATAATTTGTGATAATCTTTACATCTCAATTTAGTCAAGGAGAGTGGTCTATTGTCGGAAAAGTAGAAAACCTCTTGTTACTTAGGAATGTCTCTTTTCATTCAATGTAACTAATTTGGATAAGCCCTGGAAGGTCTTAACCAACCTTGTGCATGCAAATAAAGTAAGGTCTCTTGCTTGCCATAATTATATTCAGATTAGTGTCCATTTTGCAAATGTTGATAAAGAAATTTAAATAAGTTATGCTTGTTGTCATGTTTGTAATATAATTATAAGTTAATTCCTAAGGATTTAATCAGTTCTTTATAAGATTCAAAGCCTAGAGGTTTAGTTTCATTATTTTTGGCTGAATCAATCCACATTGCTTTCGTGTTTTCCTTATTTGATTTAAGGCCTGATGTGGCACTAAATTTTTTTATAAAATTGATGTTTTCTTTGAGCGCTTTAATATAAAATTATCCCTCCAGATGAGAGTGGTATCATCTTGGAATTGACTAATTTTGGCCTTCCTTTTTGGGCCTTTACCTCCTCACCTAAAACAAATATTAAAGGACTTAAGGGGCATCCTTGTCAAATGCCTCTAGAGACTTTAAAGTAACTAGTCAAATAGCCTCTGTTTAAGACTGCACTTTCTACATCACTGTATAGTACACAGATCCATTTCCATTGTGTCAAATGCCTTTCCAAAGACAATAAATAAACGGATTCTTGGTAATTTTTTAATGTCTGTATATTCCAATAATTATATTGTCTAGTAGTCTTACATTATTTGTCTAATGTATCTTCATTTAATAAAGCCTGTTTGAATGAATCAATTTCAGCAATACTGATTGAGTAAAGTCAAAAGTGTCCTCGACCCTCTTAGATTATAATTACAGATTTCAGTTTTAAAAAATTCTTCTATGTAGCTTGGGGCTTTGTTATTGATACACTCACCTTACAATAACTAAAACTAGGGCCTGAAATTGTCCTCCTTGTTCTAGTGTTTTTATACCAACCATATTTAATAATTTTATAATGATTATAGGGTCTAAGAATATAATTATTAGTCTCTTCTAGCTTTTTAACTTGACCTCTTCCAACTCCAAGCAATAGCTGAGAACAATATTATACACGTAAATGGAGCAAAATATATGCTTTATATGAAGGATATTACATGGTGGCGCGAAGATATGAATTTTATTTTCGAGTGGCAAAACAATATTTTACGAACGAGCGCAGCAAGTGAGTAAAACATTGTTTTTGCCACGAGAAAGTAAAATTCATATCTTCAAGCCGCCGTGTACTGTTCTTTTTATTACATAGACAAAAAGACATCAATAAAATAATAGATATTTAAATGCCAAAAAGTAATTGTGACGGCTCAAATTCACAGTACTTAAGCAATATACATAGAACATCGTTTACAATAATCTTGAGAAAAATAACACAGACCTGAATAGGGCTCTACAATGAATGACCTGAATAGGGCTCTACAATGACAAAATATAAGCAAAGCTTTGAAACATCTGTATTTAAGTAAAATTCAAAACATGATAAGTAATGAAAAGCTTTGAATTATAACAGTAATAATTATTTTACCATATGTTAGTCATAAGGCGGCAAAAAAGATGAGAAAAAAGCATGAAAAAAGGCCAAAGAATGATTTATTGGCTTTCATCGCTGCTATCAATAACAATTCTCCCTCTTTTAAACTGATGTGTTTTCTCAAAATCGCTGCCTTTTGGATTCTGCGAATTTGTGAAAATGTTCACTGTTCCTACCTGGCACTGGTAAAGAAAGGGCAAAGTTCGTGCACTTGTGCTGGGTTGAACTGTAGATACCGGTGTACTTTCATCTACTGTTACTTTTGGCGAAGACGAAGTAGCAACAGAAGTAGAAGATTCCCCTCTTCTGGATAATACTGTAGAGGTGTGCTGCTGTCGTCTGTCAGATATAGCAAAGTAGTTATCCAGTGAATTGATGATTTTGTGTCCAGTTATTTGCACAATTTCATTTGATGCAATATTATTATCCACAAGTTTCTGGACCAGATGCTTTCTTGTGCTGTGGTTGACCGATTTCTTGTCTGAATGAACTTGGGAGGCTCCTAACATGTTTGTCACCATAGATCTAAGTGAATTTACTCCCAGTGGAGCTGCCTTGAACCATTTCTTTCCTACCTTCGGAACTTCTGTGTTGACAGCGAGATAAAACAAAGAGTCGTCTGCCATCATTTCTGGTGGTCTATGTTGCTTATAGGCCAAATAGGTGCTGACAGGACGGCAATCATCATTGTCAAGGTTTTCGTACAACTTTTTGCTTGCTTTCTCTGATAATTCTTGTGTTTCCACCAGTTCTCATTTTTGTTTGGCGCTCGGTGAAAAACTTCACGTAACGAAGCCCGTCAGCATTAGTTTTCAGCTCTAAATATCTTGTTGCTCCTGTCCAGGCCTCATGCCGAAATAGATACAATATTGTTCATCCAACCTGTATTCAGAAGTGCTCATGGTGTTTAATTTCCGAGCACTCCTGCCCGGTAGAATTCCTCTATTTCTTCATCTGTTAGTGCATCGGCACTATTGGGCTTCTTTCCCTTTCCTATGGCACACTCTATAATCGCAAATTTGGCTCACATTTAGCGAGTTAGCTGGTGGGAATTTCGAACCCTGATGTTTTGAATTTGTGGAGGCGTACTCTCAAAAAACCTTCATACCTCTTTTGAGTACTTTTCCGTATGCATCCCATGAGGCCTTTGGGATTTTGAGAGTGAAGTTTAAATACACAATTGCACCACGAGATTTTGTCATGATTGGTGTTTTGCAAATTATCTTTTACGTCTCTACAATTACCATTCAGGGATTCCTTGTCAAGCATCAGCTTCTCCAAATTCGTTTTAATTTCTGTTAGGACCCTCCATAATTATGTCAGTCAAAGAAGGAGGAGTATTCCCGCTTTTGTCAGACGCCCTTGCTGCAGTCTGATTTGTATGCTTCAACTTCTTTGTGATGGACAGTTGAAGGACCTTTAAAACTTGTTGAACTACCTATTGTAACTTCTTTCTTTTTCTTCTTCCAGATTTTGTTACACTCGTCTAAATTCACATATTAGATTATTCTGTTCCTCTCTAACGAGCGAGCTCACTAATAGATGTCCATCATTGACAGCCACTTGATCCAGTCTCCTTTTTTTGTAAATTTATTAATAACCCCCTTGCTTTAAAGTACTTTGTTTAGTATTTACAGAGAAAAACTATTGAAAGATTCACTTGACCCTACAACTACATAGCAAAAATATTGCACAAATGTAAAGTTTGTGATAATAGACAGACATCTTCAACAAAAGACGATTTCAGCATAGTATACTAAAGGTGTTTCTTTGCCATCTCAGGCACACATAGTATAATTTGTAACAAACTGGGTATTGCTTACTGACACTGTACTGATAGTGCGCTTTTGAGGGCGGCTTTTGGAAGAGTTTTACACGAAAAATAATTTTTTTAATTGGTTGCATTTCTTCTTCTCTTAAATGACTGTTTCTCTATCACAAGAGAAGTTACACAAGCCTTTTCCAGCACGTTAAACTTTGCGTGACAATTTACTTATCAATGAAATAGGCGACTCGCAATTTTACCACAAACTCAAATATTCAAATTTGGTAGAATGAAATTCGATAATCACACTGTCTTATTGTGTGACGCGGTCCTAATCTCTTTAATTATACTTCTTCAAGTGTTGCTTTCTTCTTGACGCAGTGCGAGAAAAGTACAGTTATGTTTCCTACGCGACCTTGCATTTTATTTGCAGAATCGTAGAATTCAACTGAGATTATGTGAAACGCACAAAATTTGTCTGTGACTTGAGGGCATAAGGAGTTTGCATAAGGAATTTGCTTACCTGTTATACAATTCAACAGAAAATACATGATACTCACAAAATTTGGCATCCTAGTGAACAAAACTACCTCTTTGTTCACTTCAATTAGAGATAGCAATATTTCCAGGGGTGTGCAAAAATTTTGGAAATTCCGGAGGGGAGGGGGGTAAATTTGGGGGCTGATTTTGGAAAATCCAGAGGGGAGGTGGGGTCATACGGCAAATCTTTTCCATGGGGGTGGTATGGATATTTTCTGGAACCACACATTTAAATAACAGTGCATTTACAGCAGTAAAAAGGGATGCAAAGTTCTAAACAAAGTGTGTGAAAGGGATACCATTTGTCAGTAGAAGGTATATGAAAGGGGCACCTTTTTTGTGAAGAGTGGTATATAAAAGGGTAAGGGGTTGGACCTTGGGGTGGAGCCTCCCTGTATAAAAAAAATTGTTGAGTACCCCCCCCCCCCCCCCCCCCACATGGTGGTTTATTGGTTTAAGTAGTTCAGTTTAGACTGCAGACCCATACTCTGAGTTGGAATCCTACTCCGGTTACTCTAAATTTCTTTTTCATTTGAAATTGAACAGACTTTTTTATGAACATTATTTTTTTGAGCAGAAATTTCAATGGCGGTTGAATACATTACTAGTGAAAAAGGTATGAACTTAACTCATAAAATATAATCACAAATTTACTTCTGTAGAAAGAATCCCGTATGATTAGGAAGTACAAGTTAGTGTAATTTGGATCCTATACAAATAACCACTGGGTTTACATTATGTATCAACATCAAAATGTCTCCCTCTGGCAAACCCTGGGGACATCAATGGGTCATGCAGGGGTTTGACAACTTACTGTAGTTCTTACTGAGGTGGGGAATTTAACACAAAACAAATGATTGCATCATTTTTCACGTCTCTAATACCATGATGAAAATCATAGGTTGCATTTGCATTAGTCACCGGTGATGGTTCCTGCCAAGAGAGATGGCTAGATGCTTAAACCAGTGACCTCGTCTTTGATGTAAATTGAAAAAATTGATTTACATTGTATGCAGTAAGTTCACCAGAGGTGATAATTGTACTCCAAGCTTCTAACACTTTTAAATTTTTTGAAGACAAAACTTGAGTACTATGCTGAGCCCTCGGATTATTATTGTCAAAGTCATTGTAAGGTTAGCTACAGTGTATGTTAATTATGAGAAAATGTGCTGATTATGTGATAATTATACTTACAGGTCATGGTGACTTTGGTGATAAAAACATAGTCCATCAAGCCACTGTACTGTGTGTGTGTATAAACAAGAATTTATTGTTAAAACTAGAGGTATCCTCGAAATGCAATGTTTTCCTCTTGGTGTGAAAGCATGGTTGTTTTTAAAGAGTAGGAGCAGGGCTTGAAAAAAGTCCCATCTGGTCATCCAGAAGAGTGAAAAATCTAAATGTGAAGGTAGCTAAAAATTGATGTGTAGAAGGGGTTTCGATTTTTTGTATGCTTTCACGGTTTCAAAAGTATATTCAACCAGCAGTTATGGTAACTCGAAAAACCCAGTTTTAGTCAACTCAGCGTGCCAAGAAAGTCGTATCCGATAGCCCAGGGCTAGTGGATTTTGCTATCGGGCTCGTGATTTTTGTTCTCAACCTGCCTGACGGGCAAATGCTGTTTTTTGGGAAATTCAAATTACAGAAGGATTGTAATCAATCCTGCTAATCAAAAGGGTTTGGGGGCTAGTTGAAATGACTTGTGGGCTAGTACATACTAGCTACAGCTTGCCCGAATGGCAGGCTGTAAAACTGGCTTTCTTTGCAGCCTGTCAACTTTTTTATGATTAATATTAGTGGTAAAATAATAGTAAACGTTCTCTGAAGTTGGCAAAGTCTGGGTTGGAACAACCTATGAAATCCTCAGGGCCCAGTTCCTGAAAGGCCGATTAGTGTTAGTCCAGGATCAAAAATTAATTTTGTTCTCTTTTCATATTAACCTTCCCATGTATTACTTAGAGTAACATTTTGTCAAGTTATCATTACTATATCTTGCAGTGAAGGCTCAACAGTGTTTTGTAAGCTTGAGTTTCGTTTTCTTAGACAAGGAAACTTTGATTAAAATTTTGCTTAATCCTGGGTTAAACTTAACCATCTTTCAAGGAACCAGGTCCTCGCCCTGTAAACCTTTTGTGCACAGTTTAGTGACTTACTTGTGTAGTGGTTGTTGCCTGCATCACAGATGAAACTAACTCTGGTTAAGTCCGTCTGTGAAACAGCACTGAAATCCTTGTTCTGGGCCCCTGCTGTGTACCTGGATTCAAAAACTGTTAAATATTTCTTTCAATATTATTTTGTCCCCATTTTGCAATGCAAAGAGTTTTTTAGCATACAGTGCAGCTCAGAGATAAGCGACCAACGGACACGCAAAACACGTGCATGTTTTTTGCCTTAATGCAAAATCGTTAACTAGTTTGAAAGCACGTTTTTAAAACTAGCTTTCGCTTTTGTTATGCACTGTTTAATGCTTCATTGTTTTGGCTTTGTTTACCCTACCCTGGATAACTACATGTATAACAGATTTAAATTCGACAATCAAGTCGAGGATCTAGTTTCATGAGACAGAAAACAAAAGAAGCACCCAAAACTGATTTCTCGATATAAATTTCACATAGACATACAGCTGTAACACAACACAGCATGGTTTATTAGCACAGATGACTGTATGCTCGAAACAAGACAAATTAAAGTTATAAAGCGAATTTTTTTTCAAGGACATCTATATGGTCTTACCTTCAATACAAAGTGTCGCTAGTATGTTGGTTATGTGTCAGTTAACTGTCGATTGGTTATCTGTCAGTTTAGGATAGTTGTTCTTCACAGTTACCCATTGTTTTGACCCGTCACAAATAAGCCATGATCATGCTAAAATTTAATCGGCCAGTCAACATGACCGGGAACAGTCCAAAACCTACTTTGTGCCCTGCTGTTACTACCACTGTATCCTTGCTTATTAATTTTCCTACTTTATTGGACAGGAATAACAAGCAGTGAGTAAGCAACATCTGTTGAACTATTCAGCACCACTTATCATGGTATCCTGTTTTAATGGAGTCACAGAATCATTAGCAAGTGAGTAGAGATTTAAATACAGCTAGAAACTTAGTACAGAAGAGAATAATACAGTCAAACCTCTTTAATATGGACACCAAAGGGACTAAGGAATGTATGATTTTTGGCATTTCTGGGATCAAACGAACTGTCCGTAATAGAGATGTGTCCGTAATAGAGAGGTGTCCGTAAGGAGAGGTTAGACTGTAATGTCATAGTGCCTTGTTTTTGGGCACAAGCACAATTCTATATTCAAGGCTTTTGGCAGTCGTAAAAGTTTGACATTGCATGTAGGTGTAAAAAGTAAAATGTGAACAAGTTTGTTCCAGCTTTTGCTTCTCTATGCTGAAACAAAAGAAGAGACAGATAGGGGCAAAAAGCATTAATAAATTGATTTTTAGGTTAGTAAACATTGTGAATGAATAGAATGCAAGACTGGGCAGAGATGTGAGAGAGATGGCTTGCATGCTTTGTGCAAAGAAAACTATTTTTATAATTGAGAAAAATACAACTATTTTGCAGTCTATGTTTGTCATTAATAAAATGACACAATGGATGACCGTTGGCCTAAGGGGAAACAGGGTCTGGAACGAGGGATTCTGCTCCTGTATTAATTCCCACTCCATTTTCACATTTTTATCCTGCACTTTTTTTCATCGCTTTTTGGAATCCCATTTTTTGTTTCCCAAGTACATTAGTTGAAAATCTAATTGCTGCAAAACCCTGTAAATGCAGGGTTGTCACTAAGGGCCGGGGACCGGGGATTTCCCCCGGCTACTAAGAACATGGCCCCCGGCTACTTTCGTCGTTAAATTAAACCAAAAGAGCACATCTTTGAAACACACAAAGACTATCCATCAAACTAAATGCAAGTTTCATCTGCAGCAGGTTTAAGTAATTTTGAAATACTCGCGCGCAAAACTTAAAAACTAAGAAATGTCGGAAAAAGACATCTGACTTAGATTTGGTACTAGTACACACGCGCGACGGCAACGAGACACAACAGGTTTATTGAGTAAAACAACTAGTTTGCACGTGCGTCACGCTTTTTTGTACATTTCTTTGCCGTTACTGCACGACTACGACGTGAAAATGGCTAGTTTCACGTTTTATGGAGGACGTAAACAAGCGACGTTAAACTTTTCTTTCTCTTTCTAAACTTGAGTGCGGTCCCAAAGAAATCAACTCCAGGGAAATTGGCCTACATTAGCTATTTTCAGCGAATTGAAATAAACGCGACAAAGTTGGAAAAAACGCCAATTCCTTTTAAAAGTGACGTTTTCGCTGCCGTCACCTTTGTCGATGCTAAAAGTCCTTAGTTTCAACCGTTGTGTCGGCTTTTGTGTTGAACATGTCGAAGAAGTGGCAAAGGAATCTGTACTCTTTGTTCACGATGAAAGACCTGAGCAGATCTCTGTTGACATCACAGAAGACGTTGAAGTTTCATCCGACCGTTAAATCTCCCTGATGCTGATGTTGATGATAATGAGGATTATGATGAAGGCTTTGAAGATGAAGGCTATGACTAATTGCTATGTTTAATAAATTGACATTTAAGTGACCAGGCTTTAGGTATCGAGTATATGAAATAACTCACGGTCAAAGGGAAATGTTCGATCAATGTCGTCCGCAGGTCATGATCACATCCCCTCAGTTCTCCTTCCAAGAAGTTATATATAGAAAGGAAGTTAAGCATTAGCATTACTTATGCATTCTTCTTCTTGAGTCTTGAGATTTACAATTGATTTCACAGCGCATGTTAATTCGTTTGCACCTTATAAGAATCGATTGCCCTTTCCACATTTTTAACATTTGTTATCGTTGTGATGTAACACTTCACTGACAAGCATGCGCCTTGTCTGCATGAAGATAAGACTGCGCAGATAACGTGACCGGTGCTTACCTGTCATTTTTTTCAGACCTGGTGCTTACACGTATATTCCCATTTGGCGGCGACTAAAAAAAACCGTGCTCCAACGAGCCTTTACGTAAAGTGAAAACTTATTATTTTATGTCTCAGAATGTTGTAGTTTTCTTTAATAAAGACGTGATCATCATAAAACCGCTAATAATAGCTGTACTCTTGATGAAGATTGCCTTTTGGGGACGGTAATGTCTTTTGGAAAACTGTAGAAGTTGCACTTCAAAAACTTCTTGGGGGTGGGGGAGGGGAAGAGGGTCCATGACTGCTTGCGACTTCCCCGGCTACTTACAACAAATACCCGGCAACTTGAAATCTTAGTGACAACCCTGAAATGTATGATGTAGATATTTTGAATTATACCTCAGTATGATGGAATGGAAGGAAAAAAGTGGAAGAAATGAAGAGGAAGAGAGGAGGGTTTTTTCCCCCTCTCTCCCTACTCCCATCTCCTCAATGTTTTTTCCTGCTCACTTTTCTTTGCACCTCCTCCAGTATTTGAACACCTGAACAGGCTATTCTCTGGAGCTAGAAGACTCGTCTGATTTAAGGGAACAGAGCTGAGATCATTGTACTGTTTCCCATAAGTTTAACTGATCAAATAATTTTGAGATTAATGATAGATGTAAATGCTTGAGCAATCACTAGTATGCTAGGACCACAAGCTCATTCCTGGCATCCAGTTGTAAAAGTGGGGCTTTAGTCTGGCATCTGTTTGTAATAATATTGTTACTGGACAGCCTGGGTTACACTGCATAGCTTGCTTTGATAGGAGACACCACTGAACGCTCACCTGGTTGATTCACATTTGCTGCTAGAACCTAAGATTTCCCAACAGACATTCAAATAATCCCGCTTCCCATACCCAGATTTTGGTGGATCACGCTTCCCATAGCAGTCTTATCCCTTTTCCTGTCAGAATATTTTGCATTTTTCTGAATCATGCACCGAACTTTGGTCAAATCCCAGATCCCAAGAATACCTTTCCAATCCCTGGGGAAAGCCATTACAGATCATGGGGGGTGGTGGATAGTGGTATGAGAAGGTCTTTGGTTTACTCCACTGGGTCTTTGTTCTGGTCCATATAGGTTTTCTTTTTAGTCCAAAGGGTCTCAAGTAAAAGGTCTTTGTTTCAGAAACATCCACTGTAAATTACTTACTTTTCTACATGTTTCTTTTTTTTTAAAGAGGCATTGGCAAACATAGATGTCTGTGTTAAAAGTCAAGTTTTGCCTGATCCTGGAAAAGAAGCACTAGTCAGCCATGTTGATCAAAGACATAAATTTCTTCAGTCCTCGTAACAAACAATGGTAAACTTATAGCTATGTCTAGTTTTTTAATCTTTATGTGTCAGTTACATGTACATGACTTGTATAAAAGTTTATTTTCTAAAAATATTGCCCTTATGGAGTTAAATGGTATGGGACATATATGGCCCAAGATTGGAAGTGATATGGGAAGAGCTATGGTCCATATATGTTTATTATGTTGATTTGACATGGGCTACAGCCCTACATATCAAACCCATAGATGTCTCTCTCTTTCACTCTGTTGTCTATTGCTATGGGATGAATACATATTTCGTATTAAAGGTCCATACATTCTCCATAGCTTTTTGCTTGGGAATGGTATGGGTGTGCCCCATAGCAATAACATATGATCCTCACCCTGTTCTGTGGGATTGCTATGTATTTCATAAAGTTCCATATAATTCCCATAGTACAGCATAGATTGATCAACTAGGAATGGATATGGGAGTGCTATGGGACCTTTGATTCACATCCCATATCAATACCATAGGACCCAAAAATTACCCTCACAAACTATAGGAAATGTGTGGGATCTTACATAATATTATATGCACCCATAGGCAACCCATAGCTCAGTTAGTTTTCAAATACATGCCCTCAAAAAACCCGTATGATTTCCATATAATGACTGTGTAAACATATTCAACTGAGCAATGGGAGGGGATTGCCTTTAACTAGCTACTACCATTAAACCCTTACTGCACAGGCCCTGTCCAATAATGTCAGTATTTCCTAAATTAATATGCAGCAAAGCCACTGTTTGACATTTTCAAAAGCTTTAATAAAAATGACCATTATTTTAAAATCTCTGAAATTCTTGTAAATACAGCATTTATGTCTTATACTGAGTAAAAAAGATAACGTACTCGTTCAAAAATGACACAATGAAACAGAAGGTGAAGAACTACAAAGCATCAAAGATAAATAAATTCTGAAATAATATTAAAAATCCTCATGAAAGATACTGTACATTCAGAATCAAGAAATTTAAATCTAAAACTGTCCTCGTGCCTGTTTGCTACGATTTGCTTCCTGTGGCTTTGCAACATGCAGTCTTTGGGGTCTTCTTATCTCCACACATTTCATATTAATTTTTTGCACAACTTGACTTGGCAAAGGGCATTCTTTGGAAAACTTAGCACAAACTTTGCCTGAAAAAAAGAAAGAAGCAGAAAAGGAGAGTTAAAAAAGAAAAAGAAGTTTGAGCCTTTCTCTGACCCTGTGTTACAAAACATTTCACTATCAAAAAACAAGATAAAACAAGAGGCAAGACATAACCGGTATTTTACCCTTGCATCAAGAGCCTGGTCAGACTGGGGTAGACCGGGGTCAAAGCCTGACCCAAAAGCCTCGGTCAGCCTGGCGATAGGCCGGGCTGGCCAAGCAATAAAAATCCGGGAAGCCGCGGCTAGCCCTTTGAAACTCAAAATTATTTTCGAATACAAATTCTCCAGACTGATCTCCATACATTTTGTTAAAGAGTTAGTTGAGAGAATTTGGTAAAGGATCAAAGCATTTCTCTTTTGTGATCATTTTACTGATTCTCATAACCTTCTCTTGATAATGCATTGATTTTGTTGGTAAAAGATTGTTGTTGGTGACCCTTAGTTTTTATTTATTAATAAATATTAATTGTTTAATTTACAACTGATTTGTAACTTCCAGTTGCCCAGTTGCTTCCTATGGAAGTCAATGAAATTTGCAGTGTAGTTTACCTTTTTCCATTATTTTTTATCGTGATAGTGTTCTAATGTGGAGCGGCAGCATGCTGTTATAGCATACAATGAGGCAGAGGGTTGTTTCGTGGTTCAAGATCTAAACTCAGCACATGGTACTTATGTAAATGGTTGCCGTGTACAGAATGCAGCTGTGAGACTTGCCTCCGGTGATGTAATAAGGTTTGGATTTGGTATCCTTTTAAAAATGACAACAACAGTAAAAGAAAGTGTGTGGTGAGTGTAGTCCTAATTAATGCCCCAATATGACTGTTGTTGACAGTGACTGACGTTTTGACAACCTTAAGTCATAGTCAGAGTCATAGTGAGTTGTATCTTTTCAGTTGATGATATTTGATATTTTGCTCGATATAGTTTAATGAATTTACAATGCATACCTAATGTATTTGATTACAGAACTTCCTTAACATGCGTACAACTACACAGGAAATGCAGGTTTTGAATTTCTTGTTGATTCATACTCAACACTTCATTACCCATCCTTGGGTCTGTCTAAGCCATGGGAATCATACAGATTCCGTATTCTGTCATCACCAATGGCAACATCACAGTCGGGTGGAGTCACCTCCCTTCCTTATATCAACACTGTGACACCAGTGAGTACTGATGGTGTACCACTGTATACAAGCACTGAACCAGTCAGTTTGCCTGGGACTGGTGGCTCAGTATCAGAAATAAGAGGCCCATCTGATCCAAAGGTTAGTAAGTTGTTATGAATGCCAGCCTTCAAAGAAAGACATGTCTGATAACTTGGGGGTGGTAGATTTTGCAATCAATCTAGTGTATATTCTTTTCTCAACTTGCTTGACGGGCAGGTGAAGATTTTTGGTGAAATTGAAATTTAAAAAAAGCGAGGTAGATTATTCAGTCGGTGACACAGCTGCAGGTCGAAAGAAGAAACCCAGTACTTCCATTAGGAGTGGAACCTATGACCTTGTGGTTACTAGTTCAGATGCTCTACCAATGAGCTACATGAGACTCGTGGGAGCTAAGGTTACTAAACTGGGTTCATGTGACAAACATATTGCATACCGCTTGGACTAGAATATTGATATGTGATAGAAATGTGATGGCGAATTCAAGGCCTGGTATATATGGTACAGGTCAAAATTAAATTCAGGTAAAAGGTTGATTCTCAGTCTTCCTTGTCTCCTAACCCTAATAATATTAATGCGTTAGACCTAGGATACAAAGAAAAAATGAGAACCAACTTAGGTTAAAATTTTATCCTGAGTTTAATTTTGACCTAGCTGTAACAAATATACAGTCAAGAGGTGTTTATTAATTGACTAAGTGACACAGGCAGCTCTAAAGAAAAAATAAAACTGCTCCTAAGGAGCAAGGAGTAGAAACTATGATCTTCTGGTTACTAGACCATGCTCTATAAGATCACTAAACTAGGTTCTCCCACAAATCTTCTTAACTCTGTGGCAGGATTTGCTTATTGTAGTGTGGTTGTTTTTCAGGCTAATGTTATGCCACACCCTCTCTGAGATCTCGCCCAACAAGTGCTGGTGTTACCAGGACTCGACCCAGCTCTGCTGGCAGAGAAAGGATACCTGGTCCTCCTGTTGCTAGAGGTAACTATCATCATCATTTTCATCATTATTATCATCCAGTCTTTTCAGTTGGGATGCTGTGAATAATGATCTTATTCCATGCATTCCCCTCTGACATTGTGCTCGCAAGGTCCTCCCTGTAATTCCGGAATTTCTCAAGATCATATCGTTGAATAAACACGGCCACTTAATTGGTTTCCGTAGAAAAAGGGTTTGAATAATCGCCCCCTCGTTACCCAAATCGGTAACGCAAAAAACTCTCTGTTAGGTCGCCCCTCCAAATATAAGCTCCCGGGGGCTTGTACTTGGAAAATGGCCCTCAAATACAAAGTAAAACAAAGCAAAAACGGTAAATTTACGTCCAACTATAAGGCTAGCCCAATCGATTTTGAAACGCAAATTTCCCTCCGTAGATAAGCCCTTCAAAAACGGCCTCTGAAAAATATGAGCCCCGGGGCTTATTTTCCAAATTTTATGGTACAATATTAAATGATAGTGCAAAATACAAGGGAAAGCAGTAAATACAAAAAATGTTTGAGTGAGGTGGGGCAGCCAAAGAAGAATATTACATTTCTGTTAACAAGAAGTTTAAGGTGATTAGTCCCAGAGTAAGAAATGAGAGGAAATAGAGTTTTCAGGAGAATGTTCACCAAAAATGGTACACTGCCCCGTATCCTATTTAGGAATAGACTAATCAAGTTGGACATTCCTGATTAAAAGTGAAATTCTGAATATGACTGGACTAGTCTGGCCAGTCTGCAGTTCTGATGGAGTTAAAGTTACAAAGATTTGTTTGTTTTGGTTGCTTATTTGCTTTATTTGCAGTGGGTTTTCATGGTTTTATTTAAGACCATTTTTAAAATGATACCCTCGCAGCAATTGTTTTGGTAGCCTTTACCAGCCTGACTTAACCATATGAATGTGAGAATTTTAACAAAAAAAACATAGCATGGAATAATGACGATTAGATGTATGTAGTAGTAGTAGTCATCAGAGATTGAAATCAAACTTCTTATGTTTCTTTAAAATTGTATGCTAACATTAACGGCACTGTAAAATCTCTGTGATACTTTCCTCTAAAGCATTCAAAGGCGGGAGAGGACGGGGGTTAGGGAGCCCAGAAGGATAGGCAACAGGAGGGATGTGAGTGGGGGGGGGGGGGGGGTAGGGAGCCCAAAAGGATAGGCTGCAGGAGGGATGTGAGTGGGGGGAGGGGTAGGGAGCTCAGAGGGATAGGCAACAGGAGGGATATGAGTGGTGGGAGTTCTAAAGGTGCTGGAAGTCAGAGCTTGCGTGTAATATTCTGCAATTGAAAAAAGTCTAAAGGAAGGAAACCCCGGGGATGGTACTCCCTTTTAGAAGCCATATAGATATGTACTGCCTCAAAGGGTAGGGTTATTGGGCCGTTTCAGTCTCAACTGAAAAAGGGTATAGACTTTGTTGATTTTGGTCTGGAACCAGGAATGGTTTTCAAGGGAACTACGGGAGTGTATAAACGTATTTATTTTGTCATTTTAATTCCAAAAGGAACAAGAAAGCAAGATAATATGCGAATTTGAAGTGGATTTTGAACAAATGTAAGTAATTTTAGGTCTGAAAACGGGTTTGGATAATGAAAGTTTTTGTCTGAAATAAGATCAGGATTTTGAGAACCGGGTGGCACATCCCCACCAAGATTTCCCAGAAATACCCCACTGGGGGAGGAAGGCAAGAAAAAAGGGGCAGGGCCCAGTAATGCAAGGTATGGGAGGTAGGAAGTTTAGCACCCCCTCTTGTCCCCCCTGATAATAATGCTGAGACTTTCATGTCAATTGTCTCCTGAATTTACAGGTGGATGGATTAATGGTCCAGTGCAGATAACAGGGAAGCAAAGCATTCAAGATCTGGTAAGCTTCTTTGAGCGGCAGTGAAATTTGTTGTCTCAAAACCTTCTAGAGGGGTTGATGGTATGTAAGCTGGGGAGCCAAGCTCGGCTGGGTGTACTCCTTATGATAGCCTATACAGGGAGGCTCCGTGTGAAAGGGGTATCTTTTTCAGCCATCAGGTAAATGAAAGGGTAGGGATTTCACTTGTTGAAGTGTATTAAAGGGTAGAGAAATCTGTCATTTGGGTCTGTAAAAGGGCCCAAAAGATCTAACAGATGAATTTTATGCCTTTATAAAGTCGAGAACACGTTCTGTTGGGGATGCAAACTTCTAAACAAAGTATGTGAAAGGGGTACCATTTGTTAATAGAGGGTATACGAAAGGGGTACCTTTTTCGTGAAAAATGGTATATAAAACGCAAGGGGTTTGACGTCGGAGTGGAGCCTCCCAGTATAAACACTTGTTCAGTACACCTCCCCTGGAAGCAGAGTCTTTGTGCAGAGCTATGAGGTGTTTGGAATGGTTTTTGGGGAGGGCACAGATGCTATAGAAATATTATGTTACCTAGTAGGCTTATTTATTGTTTAAAATTGTGTCACAAAAGTCTTTGTCATTGATTGCTTTGTTTCGACTGCATACTGCTGGTCAGGTGATGGTGTGAAGTAAGGACTATAATAATGTTAGTAATGCATTTTGTAATTGCTTCAGCTTAGTGCATTATGGAAGCCACAATGCATACTGAATATTTTTCAGGACAAAGGCTTGGCGCGGACCCTTTTTTGACCTTGAAATTTATCCTTTTTTACATCGTGTACGGTTCTCAATTTTAGTGTAAAAAATTGAATCAATTTTGTCTGCTTACTTTTCCGACCAAATACCCTCAGAAATTGTTGTGTCACAACTTTCCAAACCTTATCCTTATCTTCCCTATCTTGTGTCACAGTTTGTTTTTGTTTTTATTTTTATTTTCTCCAGGAGGAGCGTCTGTTACGCATGGGTGATGAACTCAGCCGACTAGCTTCATACGAAGCAGAGTGTCATCGTAAAGTTGGCGTCATTGCAGCTCTGAGAGATGAGGTTGTTGATCTGAAAGGAGCTCTGCAGTCGAGTGGCAGTTTCAGGTACATTTGCCCTTGTTAGTGTCCACTTAAGACAGCGGTTAGCTTGTTCCAGGCTCCGAGATGGCCGGGTCCGTGAGAAAGCGCGAATGCGAAAATCAAACGGGAGGTAACCTCCTTTTTCCAGATCATGCGCTCATCATTTTCGTGCGCCTTTCACTTACGCGTTATCCCTACCATCTGATAGTGCAATGATCTGAGAGCCTGGAAGAGGCTAGACAGTGAGTGATCCGCCTTTATGATGAAGGTTTTTCTTTAATGAAAAACAAGCCCGTTTGCGGTTTTTAATAAAGATTTTATTGCAATTTGTTCTGAATAACCTTTAAAGATTTGTTGAAAACGTAGATCAGAAACTATGGTCGTGTAATCTTGTCGGATTGAAAGTGGTTCTTTGCAGTCAATGAAGTAACTAATAACTGATATAACTTGGCAATAAAAAAGACCAAAAACAGCTAACGTCGCTTTTGTCGAATTGGTATCCGCATTTGACATTCAGTGACGTATACCTTAATGGCACATCTTTTGTTTCTAATTCTGGTGTGTTGTTCTAATCACCAATAAAGTGACTGGTTTTGAGCAAAATACAAATTGCCTTTTGGAGTCCTTTTTTAAACATGTTTCACCTATATTGAAACGTGGTTTCTATTATAACAGGAGACTCTCTTCCTACCACACTGACTACTGCCTGTGTACGGTCGCTAGATTCCAGAATTATTCTCTTTTGATTTGAGCCATCATTCGGCAAAAAATGGTTAATTCTGAAGTCACTAACAAAGCAACATGAAACTCCTCAGTCATGAAATTGCATGTAGAAGTGATGCAAGGGACTCCTTAATGAAAATAAATTGGGTAATTGCTGTCTCGCTTAGGGTTGGAAATTGCAGCTTTCACGTAGGGTGCGAAAGACGGAAAGAATGACATTTAATATTCATTCTTGTAAAGGTGTTGCTCAGGTTTGTGCGCAAAGAAGCACCTGCATAAAAAATCTAAAACTCCGTCAGACTGTGTTGGATCGAGTATGGTCTTCTTTAGGGATCCAACAAAGCATAAGCCACTCGAAAGGAGCTGAGCAACAAAATTCATTCCACCAAATTGAGAGAAACATTAAAGATAACCCCTCAAAACATTAAAAGAAGGTACAATTAACAAGGCAAATGTAAAAGAAGGCTCGGATGGACAATTTAAAGAAGATTGAAACGGATTGCAATTCTGGGTTTTTAAAACTAATTAGCCTTACAGTTATTCAAAGTTGTTTGCAACGTTTGATATAATGCTTAGAAGGCATAATGTTTGACAAGAAATTGTAAGTTTGTTATTTACAAGTGATTTCTTTGCTAACGTTAAGTTTCATAGCGCATTAACACAATGAACTAGAGTCTCCTCTCCTTAAGAAAACCCAGTGAAAAAAAAACAAAACAACAACTCGTCAGGTTTATCAAACTTTTTGGTACGTTTGTAGCCGCCCACGGCTTACTGCACGACAACAACGTGACATTCTCTAATGCAAGGTTTTATGGGGTGTTAACCCGTAAGCTGAACATTGGTTAAGGAATTCTACTCTTGGTAAAGTCACCTGCATTTGACATATTGAACAATTTGGAAAAATCCGGTGACAATTCGATGTTTGAAAGGATGCGAAATTCGTCTTATTGGTAACTCGTTGCTACTGTCGCCTTTGTGATTGCTAAGCGATTGCAAAGCCGCTTGTGATCACTTTAAACAATCAAAATGCTGTTTGAAATCATTTCACGACCATTATGTGATGCCTTCTATTTTTACTATTATCAGAGCTGGAGGAGAGGATTCAGCGTTTTCTAATGCAAGCATACTTCATCAGCTTCGTGAGCAAGTATCGCAGTTGCAAGCGATTGTACAAGAGAAGGAAGAAAACGAGAAGGCAGCAGCGCAGAAACTAGCGATGTACCAGAATCAACTGCACGCCAAAAACAATGAAGTTGCTACTTTAAAGGACCAATTACAGGCACAGGTTTGTCCTAAATATTGCCAGTGGAGATACTCTCCATGATGCCTATACGGGGAGGCCCCGCCCAAAAGGGGTACCTTTTTCAGGCTTCGGGTATATGTATAGAGTAAGGATTTCGTGAGTTGAAGTATATGAAAGGGTAGGGAAAATCGTCTTTTTTATAGGTGTTCAGAAGGGGTTTTAACTTGAATATTTCTAGCCGACGCATCTTACGGCCGTATCAATTTAATTTATTAAACGCTAGGCAAGAAGACTAACTGATAGTAGGTATGAGATAGGGGTACCATTTGTCAATGGAAGGTAACTGATAGTGGGTATGAGATAGGGGTACCATTTCTCAATGGAAGGTAACTAATAGTAGGTATGAGATAGGGGTACCATTTCTCAATGGAAGGTAACTGATAGTAGGTATGAGATAGGGGTACCATTGGTCAATGGAAGGTAACTGATAGTTGGTATGAGATAGGGGTACCATTTGTCAATGGAAGGTAACTGATAGTAGGTATGAGATAGGGGTACCATTTGTCAATGGAAGGTAACTGATAGCAGGCATGAGATAGGGGTACCATTTGTCAATGGAAGGTAACTGATAGTAGGTATGAGATAGGGGTACCATTTGTCAATGGAAGGTATACGAAAAGGACTACCTTTTCTGCCAAAAATGGTATATTAAAAGGTAACAGTTTGGATAAGGCCTTTACCTATGGAACGTTGTTGAATCCTGATTATATGAGCTTTGCTTCTACAATTATGAAAAGGGTTTTGAGGGTGTTTTAACTAGCCGGCCGTAAGCAAGATTATAGTTGTTATTATGATTAATAAACATCGTACTTGTTCTCAATGAGGGATGGCAAAAGCACGGTAGAAGAGTATTAATAGGAACTTTTAGCACCGACGGTTTTCAGGACGGCTACGGGAACCGGAAATGAAGTCAGACTCTTTTTCGCGCGCGCGAGTGTCACCCTCGGTTTCTTGCCGCCGTAGCGGCCTTCCCTAGTACGGCAAACCGAGTAGTTTGACGTACTGGCGACTACGGAGTTTTAGGTGAGTACTTTTTTAACCTTTTAATTGACTTTTAGTGTTTTCATTTGAAAAACAACTTCTTATTCCTTTTCTTCATAAATTTAGACCAGTTTTCTTTAGAATTGGTTTGATATTTTTGCTTTATTTACGCTTTTTTCACAGGTGTGGATGACACATGTCGGTTGAAAAACATCCCAAGTGAGCTTATTTTTGTACATGACTTTATTTTTGTACATGCCTTTTTTGCCTATGGCTGCTTTAATTTTGATATATAACTCTTGATGGTGTTCAGCTTCAAGTCGGGCATCAAAATGAAAGGCGAGAAGCATTTAAACGTGTTCATATGAGTTGCTAGACGTGATAATGGGCTGTATTCATTGAAGGACATCCTGCTTTAAATTTCTCTGCAAGTGGCTTCTGTCTCGAACAAGTTTTTCAGTGTAAGATAGGAAATGAAACAGAAAGAACAATTAAGCTTATAGCTGTAACCACTTGCAGTCCTTAACTGACAATTTTTATTTGAGCGAACATTGTAAAAATCTGATTTAAGCTGGAATCAGTTTGTAGCATCGTTTCCAAGATTCAATGATTTGTATGTTATTTCTATAAGCCATGATCTAGAATCCCTGAAGTGTTAGTCAGGTTAAAAACTCGTGTCTGATCATTTTGTCCTACTGTAGGGCTGCAATGGAGTGGACCCAAGACCATGATTTGATGTTGCTGAGAGAGACTGCGTTTGAGGACCCTTTTCAATTTAAAAAAGGAAGTCCTGACAGAGGTGAAGTGTGGTCGAAGATAGCAAGTTCGCTCAATAGTTCTGCAGAATTAAAGTTTGCCGTAAAGCAGAGATCAGTGAGGGAGAGGTTTGCACTATTACAAGCTAAGTATAAAGAAAAAAACAAAAAGGATGCGGAAAGCAGTGGAACATCAACACAAATGTCAGAATTGGACCGGTTATTGGAAGATATCACTGAGAAAGAGAAAGATAGCGAAGAGAGTAGGAATGCTGCAGTTGCTAAGAAAGACAACCAAGACAGAGAAAAGGCAGAAAGCATTAGAAAGACAGCTATGGAAAGGGTAAGCCAGACTAAGAAACGACAGGAAGGGACAGAGAGTGAAGCAGTGAGTACTAAACGAAGACGCAGAGGTGGAGATGAGACTATAGAATACCTTAGAGAAAAAAGCGAGGCGGAAAGAAAGGTACGAGAGCAAGAACTGGAACTGAAAAAGGCAGAGGTGGCACTACAGGAAAAGCGGGCAGAGCAAGGCCAGACCCAGATGCAGGAGATGTTGAGAGCAATGCAACAACAGCAACAGCAGAGTCAAAACATGACAGCTTTGCTAATGCAGCAACAGCAACATTTTATGAATGTAATGCAAAGTCTTCTTAAAAAGCCACAGTAGCTATGATTTCGTTAATTGAAACTTTCCTCGTTGCTTTAAAGTACCCTTCAGTTTGAAATATGACATTTTGTCTTGCCCTTTTTTAGCTTGGCAGGGTCCATTTAATAGTCATGTAGATTTGATTAATTAATCTGTTGTAATCTATTTGAGTATAGTTTTATCAAGTTTGTGGACATTAAACAACCTTTGGAAACAGGTTTGTTCTTTCGACTGGTAATGCAGTCAGATAGTGGTGTATTTGTGGATTGCCTTAAGATAAGCCATTAATGAGAATCCCACACTTAAATGCAGAGATTTTCTTCGATGACTACAGTTCTATGCATGACTACAATTTTATTTTCAGTTTATGTCTACAAGTAGCCCAGTAAGTTACATCAAGTAGTAAAGACAATGACTATTCTGCTCAAGAATGTTTTTCAGAAGCACTCAACATCTATAAACAGTGCTATCATTGCTTTTTGATTTAACTTCGTGAAGTACATCAATTAAAAAAACACAGAGAAGAATCTTGTAGTAAACCCATCTGATCTACAGTTATGTTGACTGTATACAGTGAAAAGAAAAGAACCGTAAGATAACTGGTTTGGTTCAATCAAGGGTACAGAATGCCCTTGAGCTGACTGGAAAAAAATCAAAGATATCTGTATAATGGACATGACAAAGAATACAGTCTAAACTTACAGGCTGTAGCTGGATGGTTTTATTACCCTTTTACATTGTCCAGTTGGAAAGCTAGTAATGATTGCTAAGGTTTTATCGTTCTCTTCATGCAAAGTAATCCTGAATGTGTGGTGGCTCCAGTCCAAAAAACTGGGAGGTTTGATTGCCATAAAGACAAGTAAGTGCATTTCTTAAAATACCAGATACCACATATAATTTCCCAACACTACTGAGCTCTATTTTTAATTTTTTTTGTGAAGTCCAGAAATTTAAAATAATTGGCTATGTCCCCAAATAACCATTCTACGGAGACCCTGACTTCACTCATGCTTTTATTGTAATTTGCCATTTGGGGAGTGAACCAAACACCCTGTCGAAAAGGCGCTTGCAAGTGGACCCTCAAAGGGTACGCAGGGTCTCCATACACACACAGTGGTTAGCCGCTAGGGGATATTGCAATGTGTTGCAACATGGGGAACAATCCTGATTCTCTGAGCATTCCAGCGTCGTGTTTTCTTCCTTCTGAAAGGTAAAAAAGGAAAGTGCCTTCGGTATGGTCAAGCATTCTGACTGGGAAATGCTAATTCCTGTATATGGATGGCAAACATAGTAAACCTCCTTCAGTGTAAAACTGTAAAACTTTTTTCTGTTTCTGACCTGTTTTTTTCCGATATGTTTTTATATGCATTAATCTACTTCAAATATGAGACACTTCACTGGCAAAATCTCACAGTAATCCTAGCAATTATTTTTTATTTTTATGAGATCATACATCAGATTCTTACCAACTGGACCATATAAATGGGCGATAAGACCATCTGGGATGGCTACAGCCTGGAATTTTAAGCTGTTTACCCGCTTGGCCCATTATAAAGGATTCGTTGGGTCGTTCCTGGCCTGGCTATCGGACGCACTGTCCCGTTGATAAAACCAAAACAGTTATCTAGAGGTGCTCCATGTTGATGTATACAATCAGCATACGTTTGCAGGGCAGGTGGATTCAATACGGCCAGATTCCAGTCGGTAATTCTTCGGCAATGGGCTTCGTAAATGAAGTCCAGAACACAGTTTGTAGCCAGGCACATTACCGATACAGGTCGTTGTCCGAACCTGTGCAAAAAATCACTGTATCGACACGGGCATGTCAGCCTCTTCAGCAACATGCATAGTGCCTCCATTCCTCCTACAACACTTCTTTGTTCCAAGACAAATTGGTCAGGGATTCCTAAAACCTCTGCTAGAATAGGAAGGTCGTTTTTATGGACCCGAAACTCCGCCAAGCACTCGTCGTTTTGCATGTCGTCGAGATCAAAAAGTGGGTACTGCTCGTAAGGAAAATCTAAGTTAGTTGGCCTATTCACATCATACAGGAGTAGAAACTCCTCTTCTGTAATTAACCTTTCATCTAATGCATAGAGCAAATGTTCTCGAGCCTTCTTTAGGGACATTTCTCCCTAAATATCTAGTTTTGTGTCCGAGTCTCTCCGACTATTTCGTTCACGCCGTAGTCAGGGATTGTTTTGGTTGCTAAACTATTTTTTTTTCGCGGGCTTTTGGGCGGACGGCGCCTTGTATCCCCAGTCCCGCGCGATCTAGTTCACCGTAGCCGTCCTGAAAACCGTCGGTGCTAAAAGTCCCTAATTATAGCTGGAGTGTGGTGAAACAGGGAATGATTACAAGCAGAATGTTTTCAATCTGCGTGTTGCTTCATGTGCTTTAAGCGCCGGCAACCGGAATTTTACTTGAGTTACTATGAAAAACTATAGAGAAAGTAGGCTTACTGCAGTAAATTTAAGGGGAGAATTTTTCAAGGCTTTTTTTTTCAATGAAGGAGGAAGGATTAGCAGAGTTGGTTAGTACGCAGCCTTCTGTTCGGGAGGTCCTCGGTACGATTCCCAGGTGTGACCTCAAATCCTTCTTTCGACTTCTTCCCTTTCTGTGTAGCTTTAAATACGCGTAAAACGGATCACTGATGGAGAGAGGTCGGATAAAATGAGCGCACTGTCGACCTCAGGGTTGTTAGGGTGGATTTCCACTGTCGCGTAATTTTTATCGTGAGAACGCGCGTAAATAAAATAGAGACAATGTGTGGAAGGTCACGCCTAAACGGAAAAGTTGATCCTTGCTCAACTTTCACGTTTACGCGTGGCCTTTCATACATGTCTCTATTTCATTTACGCGCATAAATTTTACGTCCTTTCACACGGAAACATTACGCGACAGTGGAAATCAACCCTTAGTCAAATGACTATTTCGAGCTACCGACATAAAATAAGGACTCTTTACCTTTACCTGTTACTGTTTATTGGGGCGCTTGTTTATGTATTTTGATTTCCTGAAGGAAGTTCTCTTCGACAACTTGGAAAACGTTCTATTTAAATAGAGTTTCACTGTAAAAGCTTATGGAAGTTGGATATTTTTGGTTATTATTCACAGCCTAAGGCTTCCGCTTGGGTTAAAACGGACCCAAACGCAACCACAAACAAGATCGCATCGTTGCGCACTGACATCGCTGAGAAGGAGCGAAGAATTGCTCAACTATCCAACGAAAATGAAAAGCTAAACAAGCAAAAAATGCAGTCCACGACACTGCTGAACGGGTTACAGAGAGAAAACTCTGCAAAGGACGCCTTAGTGCATCAGGCGAAGAGAGAGATTGGAAAACTTAAGAAGGAACTACGTGAAAAGGATTCAACAATTTCCACCATGTCGACGAAGGTTAGGTATAATACACGAAAACTAACGTTGCCTTTACTTCAAAGATAATTTTAAACGTAGCCTGCGAGTACAGCTTTCTCTCAACACTCCCCCTTCGTTGTGAGGTTTCGAGAGGCGCCCTCAGCTACGTGGAAAAGGCAGTAGCAAGCTCTCCATTTCTGGAGGGAACAAAGCCAGCCTCCAGGGACTCGCGACTCCACCAAATGGCCATGGAGAGTTTGTTCGCAGGGTACGACGTGAAACGATTACTTTTTCCGCGTTACACGTTCGGCTGTATCGAGGGTCACCAATAGGTTTTTTTTGGGATCCGGAATTTCCCTTATTTGAATCTCGGGATTCGGAAGTTGCCTTATTTAAGGGCCAGGATTCGGAATTTTAAAGCAAAATGGAGCTGAGATGTGCAGGGGATGCTAGTCTCCCTCGCAGCCGTTTTAGTGTCGTCAGACAACGTTCCTAGTGAAGGCAAAATCCTTTCTCAGGTTAAACCATAAAAGTTAATGCAAAGATCTGTGTAGCCTACGTGGCAGGCGCTATATCCCCTACCCCTTTCGACGCCTGCTACGTAGGTTTTGATATGTGGTGATTTGAGTTCGAATAGACGCCTTTAAACTGCCAACAGCTGTCTAATATGAAACTTTATAAAAACAGCCTGCGAGCAAGCTTTCTATTTTGTGTGGCGCGAAGTGAGCACGTGTGAGGCAGAGGAAAGTAAAGCCCTCGTTTCTTTCTTCAACCTACTCTCTCGTGTCTCCTGTCGTGTGTCGCTTGCATGTGCCTTCAAACAATGTAACTCCACTGAAAAGCGTGCTCGCATGTAGAGTAACACAGAAGAGTCACTTGTACAATCAGTCGACTACACATAAGGGAGTTTTAGTAGAGGCGTTTTGAGCGACGCACGTCAATCGGAAGTCAGGTCGTTTCCCTGTTAATGCCCTGACGCCACCAGATTTGTATTGCTAAGTGTTTTAACTCTTATAGAGACAATTTGCCCTAAAATTTGGGCGAGGCCACTAGCCAAAAGGCAAAAACGCTACTTCCAGTTGACGTGCATCGTTTCAGAATGTTCCTTCTTAAGCTCACTATTGAACCGTTGGAACTAAAGCTAGAAGGCAGCTTAAGCAACTACGACGGCGACGGCTACGAAAGCATCACTTAAAAAGTGAATTCGCGTGGCTTTCAACTTTATCGCGCTTATTCCATCTCGTTCAATTCGTCAAATATTGACAAATTTTCCAAGAGTTGAACTCTAAAAGACTGTATTGAAGTTCAGAGAAAGAAAAAGAAGGTCGTTGTCTTGTGTTCACGTCCTCCACAAAATGTGAAATCAGGGAGTTTCACGACGTAGTCGTGCAGTGACGGCAAAGAAATGTACAAAAAAGCGTGATGCACGTGCAAAGTTGTTGTTTTGCCAATCCAAACCTATTGCTTTTTTGCTGTTCTCGTTGCCTTCGTCTTTGCTTAAGCTCACTTATATGTCACTTAAAACGACAACGTTCAAAGTGCCCAATCTCCTTTTAACATCCTGTAAAGTATTTTTCACTTAAGGGTTAATCAGGGGCACCCAACGACGGTTTGCTCCTAAATACATTGAAAACACTTTTTAGGCTATCCAGAGTACTTTAAGATATCTAGAAAAGCATTCTAAGCGGCGTTGTAAAATTTGTATATGTTCGGTCATCCTAGGGAAACTTGAGTCTTTTCGAAATTACAAGGGCTTGAATATTATTTTCCTGAAATTTTCGATGAAATTTGACGTATTACGAAAGTGAGACATTTTCTTATTGATCTCTCCGTCACATTTTTGAATCGGAAAATTCTGGGTCTCCTTTTTTCTATGAAAAATAACCTAACTTGGGAAGTAAAATGCGAAAACTAATCTTCAGAAAATCGTCGGGAATTTATTAGATAAGCTTCGAAAATTGTTGATGAATGAAACGGTCGTCTAGAAATTTGTATCCGTCGTCCAAGTGACTGATAGAAAATTCTAGGGAATAGTTGCTTTTCCGAACAAATATTTTAAAGAAAACAGTCGTTGGGTGCCCCTGGGTTAATAAATATGTACAAACTGTATGTAACGTTCAAGCTTTCTTTCTCTTATTTTCAGCTGGGAAGGCAGAAGGCCGCTAAAGAAGTGGAGAAAGAGGCACAAAAATTAGAACAAGAGCTTTATGCAACAAAAGGGGTAAGAATTGAGTGATCTGTTATAAAGGTCTTCCCATCTGAAACATCACCTTTTTTATTTTAGAGTTCTGGGTTTAACACCTTGTAATCGGTCTTATAATTAGTAAACAGCCCGTACATAGGTACAGTTTCCATCGTGTTTCATTTTCCATTATGTGGAATAATGGTTAAGGATGTACTAAATAATTAGTTAATTTAACTATCTTAACCATTTTTCTAAGAGCCTGTTTACATGGAGGTGGGGGACCCTAAGCAGGTGAGGTAACCTGCCTGTCCATATAATCTCTCATTTTAATTTAATCACGTCTACATGATGGGTGGGGTGACCCGCCACATGTTACCACACCTACCTGGGGTCCCCCACCTCCGTGTAAACAGGCTCTAAATCATGTGCTTCTCTTCATTGAAATTGCGCCCACAGTAACATATTAAATTCCCTTTTCAAACGTTGCCAAGGACCTATCATTTGGTTAGTAGTCAGTAGTGAGCTCAGAAACTTGACAAGCCTCAAAACATTCAAGAAACATATACGCGGTGTGGACCTTTCTAGCCATAGAGATAATAATAGTAACTGCTGTTACTTGTGTAAATTCAGAGTCATGAACATTTGTATATAGTTTTAGGTTTTAGGTAAGATCATTAATTTAAAAGTCATGTAATAGATTAGGGCCAGTTCTTACGAAAGTGTCCCCAATTAGCTGATATAACTGTTGAGCTAAATACATTGACAATAAAACAAAGTTATTATTATTATTCTTAAACGCTTAAAACTTTTTGTACTTATTTGTTATTACATACATAACGCAACGGAGTGTTAGAGATATGTTAAGCCTATATTTTTCAGATGTTTACAGGATAATTTGGTTGGCTAAATTTCATAGAAATTGGTCAAATATTCGCAGAGTTATGACGCTATGAGGGATTATTCATGGCAAGCGTTACATAACTCTAATCAACAATGTTTTTGTACAAAGTTACATGTAATAAGTAAAGCCAAGATAATTAAGTATCCTTTTATCGTCATTGTTAACACGTTTTACCCGAAGGCTATTGATAAACCCACATTCCTTTCTGTCCAGTTCATTCTCGTAAGCCGCCATTTTGTTTTCGTGCACAGTAATTTTTAGGGAGTTATTATAACTCCAAAAATGGAGTAAAAATTTTAGGTACAGGATAAACCCTTTTTGGGGGGTTTCTTTAACCCCAAATCTGGGTGATTTTTACTCCTGAAAAAGAGTTCTTTGAACTCCTTTTTGGAGTTAAAATAACTCCGAAAAAAAATAACTCTACTGTAAGGAGTTAAATTAACCCCACTAGAGCAGTTATTATAACTCCTTGAAAATTACGGTTGCTATTAAGCTTCCGAAGTGACTGTATTACGCTTGCAAATGCGTGCAGCGAGCGTGCAGCAGGAAGTTCGTTTACTTGTTTACTCAGTGTAATGGATTCGGCTTTTGAGCTTTTGTGTTGTTGATACATCTTCATGTTTTAAAAACAAAACGAGACAAATGTCCTTTCAGGAATGTCAATAAACTGAATAGTTATGTTTCCCTGTAGTTTCTTAGTTAATACCAAAGAAGTCTGGATTGTCCAAAATTAAGTTTTATCACAAATTAAATATCCTTGTTTCTATTAATGCTCTTGTCTGTCGCAAAATGTCTGTTTTTTTTCTCACTCCGTTGTCTTTAATGGGGTCATAATTCGTTCTATATTGTCTAAATGTCTAGGTTTGATCTGATCTGAGCGGCTGACAGGTTTTCAGAGTCCGTTGAAGTTCAATGAATGTCAAGCCACTTGAAAAAAACGTGTAAATTTTCTGCACAGAGCCACGCAATATTTTAGGTTTATCGGGAAAGTCACAGTTTGAATTTTTGCGGAAAGTGAAGCGTCCAAGTTTCCATGAAAGCGGGTACTGGAAGAAGCTAATACCATCAGTAATCACAGTTTTATTTCGTTGTAGTTATACATGTAATAATTTCAATGCATGCTTGTATTGCAAGCTCGTTAGCGCAGGTAATTCCTTGTAACTAATTGCTCGTTTAAGTAGCTTTTTCTTTTTCTGCCGGTTTTTCATGCATGAAGTTTAGCCACAGGATTATTTGTAAACGGCTTGCTTTGGCAGTTCATTGAGATATATCATTTGTGCATCGTTACCCAAGCCTGTATTCAAACAGAGCGTCGACTCTTGTCTGTTCCTGCGAATGAGAGTACCAATTATGTTATTTTAATTCTTTGATTTCTTTTTTTGCCCTTTTCAGAACTTCAAACCACAGAGAAGCAATTGAAGGAAAGGATTAAAACCATCGCTGATTTAGAACACAAGTTAGAGAAGATGAGAGATCATCTCAGCGAAGCAAGACAGGTTAGTTGCCATAGCACCTAGACCTGAATATCCCGGATGTTGTGCCTGAATCAGAGCAAGTCCAACCACAATGCAGAAGTTCATAATATTACGTACCAAATTTTATAATTCTCCAACCAGGAGTCGAACCCATGACTTTCTGGTTATTGTCTTTTTATAGGAAATTAACGACTCACGAATTTAAGTCGCGTTAATTTTTTGAAACGTTAATTTTCCCGCCGTTAATGTGGAGCTTTGATTTCCACGATCATAAAGGGGCTGTGTCACGGCTGTCCAGTTCACTTTGTCAATATCTAGTGCCAATTATGCGTTCTTATTTGCTATGGAACTTACAGCTGAACTTAACGTTATCGGAGAAATTACTCGTAAATGACAAAATCTCACGCATTATAGTAAACGCTAAAAACCACAAAAATGAATCTTCTTCAAGTTTGTCCATCTGTGCCTTCTATTGTATTTGTTTTGTTATATATCTGTCTGGATTTGTTAAAACATGGCTAAAGAAATTTCAAGTGCATTTTAACTATTTGACATCTAAGTGGAATGGGAAGCAGTTAAAAGTCACTAGCTGAAGCTAAACAATGACAGCATTATTACTGTCAATAGACGGTAGAGTTCTCTCACAGAAGTAACAGGATTTTGCGATGAAATAAACAACATTTGAAGCGTTCAGAAATTAGTCAGCCAAACGGTGAGGCCCACAGCTCAGTGTCGGCCGAAAACAGATTAAGAATCCACAATCTTTGAGCACAGAATAGCCTTTCTAAGACAAAATCACCTGAATTAAACACTCACGAAGCGTTTTTATGCTTGACACAAAGTATTCTAGTAACACGGGCTCAACCGCACATACCTGAGATTTGTCTGTCAACACTTTCGGTAAATAGTCAGGTCTCTTAAGGTCAAGATCGTTACAGAGTTGACAAAAGCACCAAACTTTGCACAGCGGTAGCTTATTGCAGTACCATGAATATTAGAGGGGGTGCCCAATGCAAATATGTCGCTGAAGCCTACTAAACAGGATTTAATTATTGTAAATTTCACCTGCTGGGGTTCCTGTGGTGTTTTGATTGAAAATTGTTATGTAATACCTTAAATCGTTCAGAATGCTCTTCTCATGTTGTAAACAACAATTTCACTCGAACATCTGGCATTCCCATCCATTATTAGCTTATTGATTGTATAATTAAGTTGATTATTACTGTGCCCTTAAAGCAAGTCCACAGTCCGCCCACATTTTCATAAGTCATTTCTAAGATGGCCTCG
>NC_133201.1:19226297-19283797 GCF_958299795.1 Porites lutea
TCAGTGAAGCGAACAACTCAGTTGCCGATGAATGGCACTACGCACGTCTATGAGCGAGGGACGTGACAACTTTGCCATGTTAGAAGACTGGCTTTTCCTTTAAATATTTCCTTCTATTTAATGCAACACACGCCACTTTGGAGGTCTAAATTTCGGATACTGAGGATAAAGAAGACACGGACAAAAATAGGGACTCTGAGAATTTCGCGCACAATGCACAAGTTTAAAGCGTCTCCGGGACATCCCATCCGGGAGCTTCACAGAGAGCGACTTGAGGAAAATAGGAGCTATTACTGACAAGGTTTGGTGACTGAGTAGAGCATACAAGTGTAGCCCACGTCGAGGTTTCAGGGGGTTTGCTTTTGTTTGTATTTGTATCTTGCTAAGCTTTTATCATTAAATTTGTACATGATCTTGTGATCACAATTCTGCGTTTTCGCCCATTCAGCAAGCACGCTATATTGATGTCAGCATTAGCGAGTTTCAGAAACATGCCTTTGAAAGTTTTTTAGCTCTCGTGATGTTTCTTGATATTTCTTTTACCATTTTATGAAGATGTTAACTGAAGTCACCGCAAAATGGAAACTTAAAAAAGCGTATAATCCATTTATCTCGAAACAGAACACACATGACTTATACGACCTTTATTTTCGTAAAGGTGTTTTGAATACGAACGAACACAGTCAATGTGAGGGGCAAAAACAGCATTAATATAAATGAACCATAGGGTTTTAACTAATATAAGGGTCAATTATTGTGCATTGAGATGAGTCGCTTGAAAAGAGAGATTTCGCTTGAAGATGTGATCAGAAGTAAACAAAGGCATAATAGTGCACCACGTTCAGTCTTTTTAATATCCAAGGAGTCACTGTGAATAGTGTTTCCATATTGTTTAGCTGGCACAAAAACTTCGGACGAGTTATAAAGCGGCATAGTTATCTTCCATGAAGAAAAGTTCGTCTTGGGTGAGACAAACAGAACTGGAGCGAATTTTTAACTCGCATCGGTATCAGGTAAAAAATATGTTATCGATCGTTTCATCTATTTACATTGTTTGAAGTGCGTGCTGGTGAACGCAATATGCGAGCGAGAAGTCTGTAAACTTTTTTAGGTCTCAAAATGCAAAGGATTTTATTTCTTTAAGTTAGAGAAAAATACCATGAAGAAAATCTTAAAACTGAATATTTTTCTTCTTGTGGAAAAAATAGTGCGTTTTCTTGTAGACTGTGGACCGCAAATTAGGATCGCACTTTTCACAAACATGCGAATTCCGAAGTTCAGAAGCCAACCGACGATTGCGTTTTTCGCTGCTGTCAATCATCTTAACGGACCTCTTAGGAAACGAAACTCTACTCCACGGGTTCAAAAGGTCATGGTTTGTGATTTGTGGATCTCGATCCGTTTTGTGTGTTTCTCTGTTTCAAGGTTCGTTGCTTTTGATCGTAATTATGATTGACGGCAGCGATAAACACTATTTGTCTCCATTTTGGTAAATATCCGTGCTATTTAAAACAACTGATCAAGTTAAGATCTACTGCTTACTCCCTACGGGGTACTAATATTTTATCACTTCCTAAGCCGTCTACAACCACATATGGTCTAAATTCCTTTAGCTATTCATCTGTTAAGTACTGGAATTCTCTTCCTGATCACTTTAGAAAGACTGTAGATTTTAGTGAATTTAAGCGCAAATTGTTAGTGCACGGTTTTAGTTAATAATACATTAATTAATATTATATTATATATGTTGTAACTTTTAAAATTAGTTAGGATCGGAGATACTAGCTATGTAAGCTACATTAAATTCCGAGGATAAATAAAGTTTATGTATGTATGTATGTAATTGTGAAGGTGGCTTTTGAACTTTAGAGTTCGCATGTTTGTGAAAAGCGCAGTAAAGTCTCCGTGCAGTCAGTGAGGCCCCTGGATCACGCGAGATCAATGGGCAGTTAAGTGTCTGTTTTAGTATACTTCTGGTTTTCATATAATACAATATTTCTGTCTAGTGTAAATCAGCTCATTATACTCGTAAAACGACAACAATTTTTGGAATTTCCAGTTACGTCACGTTCTACTGTCACGCTATATTTTGGGGCACAGAGGGATTAGGGGAGGGGTACGTGGAAATAATGCAAATTGTTTCCTGCTTAGAATTAATGGCTAACTTGTCTATTTTTATTCATAGTGGTGGAATTTAAAAGTTATTATACAGCCCCCACTTAAAAATGGTACTCTTTTTTTTGGGTTACGAAAGTCTTTCAAAAGGGTACAATGTTTTGAATGAGTTTATGTTTCAGTCTCACTTGAGGTTCTGTCGCATGCAATGGTTGCCGACAAGGTTTTATGGTAGCCTGAGTGTGTATAGCCGCCCCCTCCCCTCAGAAAAAATAGCCCCTTGGCAGCCCAGTTAAAAATCGTCTTTCGGCGATTCTTGTTTAACTAAGTCTTTGGCCTGGTCAGAAATCAGCATGAATTTCCATCTTGCCGAATATTTAATATTGTTTGCCACAATTTTGGCAACTGACAGTTTATTATTATTATTATTATTATTATTATTATTATTATTATTTTTCAATATTTTTTATTTTTATTGAAATTTGTTTTGTTACTTACTGACATATTTATTTACTTATTTATTATTTTACTTTCTGCTGTGTATTAATGTTGTTAATTTGTTGTCGATTAAAAGAAACTCTTGCCGAATAGATTTCAACCCTAGAACCTACTTTGTGCGGCCAAAGACTTGTTACTATGGCGTACATTTGCGGACAAAAATAATTGAAAATAAAAGACAATTTGAAGTTCAAAAATTAGACTATCCATGTCGAAATCTCGTCCTATGAATTTGAAATCGCAATGAACGCAGTCGAAATAGCATCATTCGAACTTGAAGTTATTTTGAACAAGTTGAAACTATAAAGGGAAAACTCGACATCGCGGATGTTGAAGTTCAAATCACCATTCCAACTAAAATGCAAATTACATGATTTGAACTTCAATTCACCTTCTCCACTCTAATAAGCCACTTAATCGTCAACAATGCAACCATAATCTTCCACAAAATTCCAAATGAAACCTTTAATTTGAACTTAAAGTCACGTCACATATTCGAATTCGAAAAACCAAAATTTTAATTCGAAAGGAAGCGGAAGTAAAAATACACAGCAACCGGAAATGATAAGAGTTTCGCTACATTGTACATACGGGATTTTTGCATTACTGCATTTTGGCGCGAAAAGATTTCCCTTCACTCGAACTCTCTGGTCAATATGGCGGACAATCTGAATGATAAGGGTGACTCTAGGACAATCCAACAGATTCTGGGCTGTAGTGGCAAACTTAAACTTTATGAAAGGAGAAGCGTTAAGGTTTCTGAGAACAAATTACTCTCAATTTACTTTTGAGGAAAACATGAGCAATTTCAAAACACGCCTGCAGAATAGAGATTACTCAGCTAGAATTGTAGAAAAACACCTTTCAGAGATTAAATTCTCTGATAGAGAAATGTCGCTAGCGCAGAAAATACTGCCCTTTGTAACACAATACCGTCTGACATTGCCTAACCTAATGGACACACCTCATGGGGAAATGGCACTTTATAGAAAATCAACCGCAACTGAGAGAAATCTTTAAGGAGCCCCCATCATCTCATATCGTAAGGGAAAATCCCTAAAGGACATCCTAGTTAAAGCTAAGCTATGAAGGCTTTATTAGAATTTATTCATCCGCGAACTGCAGGAGTCGTGTAGGCTTGTCAACATTGTTAGCAGAGTTGACAAAGTTCTCTGGTGCATGGTGAGCATCAAGTCGACGAAATAAAAATTCAGAATTATCGTATGATGCTGAGTTTAGATTAGTTTCTGATGCCTCAAAAAGTCTAACCAGTCCAACGAAAAAACTCTTCGTTGTTCGGTAGCCATCGAGCAGCCATGACGATGATCACATCAGAGATGAGGAAAACTCAGGTTCTAAGCCTCCCATCCGTAGACTCGTACCTAGTCGTCACTCGGTTTCTGTGTATTTTTACTTCCGCTTCCTTTCGAATTAAAATTTTGGTTTTTCGAATTCGAATATGTGACGTGACTTTAAGTTCAAATTAAAGGTTTCATTTGGAATTTTGTGGAAGATTATGGTTGCATTGTTGACGATTAAGTGGCTTATTAGAGTGGAGAAGGTGAATTGAAGTTCAAATCATGTAATTTGCATTTTAGTTGGAATGGTGATTTGAACTTCAACATCCGCGATGTCGAGTTCTCCCTTTATAGTTTCAACTTGTTCAAAGTAACTTCAAGTTCGAATGATGCCATTTCGACTACGTTCATTGCGATTTCAAATTCACAGGACGAGATTTCGACATGGATAGTCTAATTTTTGAACTTCAAATTGTCTTTTATTTTCAATTATTTTTGTCCGCAAATGTACGCCATATGTTACTGCCAACAATAAAGCTCGCAATATCCAATCTTTCCGTCTCAAGCCCGGGATCAGTCTTTCACCCGTGTAGCCCGAAAGGAGACGAAATACCAGAAGATATTGGACGCAGCAGACTTTGCCAGACGAGAGAATTGTTCCTTCATAAGGCTTAATGATGCCTTCCGGAAAACTTTGCTCAAGGCAGCCAAAAAAACTCTAAGATAACCCACCATGAGAGCCGAGTTCAGTCTAATACGCTCGCTGATTTCAAACTGACATACAATGAGAACTATGGGAAGTTATGAAAAACTTTTCTTTTTTTGGAGGGGGGCGGGGTAATAGGTTAAAAGCCAGCGAGAAACTCATCAAAGTCTATGTACTGTGGCCTATCCGGTACCGATTAAATAAATAAAAGGTAACTATGAAAAAAAAAAAAAAAGAAAAACATGTTCCACTACAAGGTTCAGTCAGAGGGTATATAAGAGAGATTTCTGTAGCCATGTTTTTGCAAATCCAGACAGATATATGTTCTTATAATGTTTTGAGCTGTTATTTTTATGATTCACTCAATTTGGTGGCAGTTCCTACTGCTTGAATTTTGATAAATTTCGTGACACAGCTCCTTTAATTTCCACTATTTTGGATACACTTCTGACGTTCTTGACACCTAGGAAAGAGGAGTATTTTATCAGGTTGGAGATCCGTCAGTAACAGTGAAACTGTCAAGAACCCTCGAAGTGGCCAGATTTCTTCGTTAGACATAAGTCCGACATATTTCTGTACTACCTATGATCAGCGGAATTGTGAGACAATCGTTCTCAAATGGGATCTTTCCGACCTTATTAAAAACATCGCTGGTTCGTCCAAAATTGAAAAAGCCTGATCTTAAACCTCATTTATTAGCTAACTACAGACCTATAGCTAACATACCATTCCTCTTCAAGGTATTAGAAAAATCAGCTGCCATCCAAGTTCACAACTACTTGAATGACAGTGGTCTGTTTCCTGCCTTACAGTCAGCTTATAGGAAATATCACTCAACAGAGACTGCGCTACTCAGAGTTACCGATGACATCCTAAAGACTCTTGTCTTTAACGGTGAAGTAATACTTGTGCTACTTAACCTGTCCGCAGCTTTCGACACCCTCGATCACCAAATTCTCCTCGCGAGGCTAAGGAAATATTTTAATTTCACAGAAACAGCTCTTAAATGGTTCTCCTCTTACTTGCTCGGCCGATCTCAGCGAGTTTCTATAGCGGATGCAACATCTCCGCCACGATGTTTAGAGTATGGCGTTCCACAGGGCTCAATACTTGGGCCGCTGCTTTTCACTCTTTATATGGCACCTCTCCAAGATGTTATACGCAGCCACGGTCTCGACTCCATGTTTTATGCGGACGACACCCAAATTTACATCGTCATTGACGATCCTAAACAATCCGTTGACTCTGTCGGTGTTCTAAAGGGATGCATCAATGATGTTTTTGCATGGAACTCTAAGAATATGTTAAAGTGCAACCCTGGAAAAACTGAAATATTACATTTCACGTCTCGTTTCAGCAAGTAACCTACAGTTTACGAAACATTATCATTAGCTAACACCTCAGTAGAAGTGAAAACAAAAGCCAAGAATTTGGGTGTCATCATGGATAAAACCTTGTCTTTCACTGAACATATCAACGAAATGTGCAAGAAAGCCAGTTATGCCATAAGATCAATTGGTCGTATTCGAAAGTACCTTCCTTCCGATGGATTGAAAATGTTGGTGAATTCCCTTGTGATTTCCAGACTCGACTATTGCAATAGTCTCTTATATGACATCCCAAAATACCAGAGAGATAAGTTACAAAGAATTCAGAATACCGCAGCTCTGACCACATTACACCTTTATTAAAGAGCCTGCACTGGCTACCTGTGAAAGCAAGGATTCATTTTAAGATTCTTCTTATCACATATAAGATCTTAAATGGAAAATCTGCTGGATATCTGGAACCTCTGATTAAGGATTATCATCCATCAAGAGCTCTACGATCGTCATCCCGTTCGCTATTATGCACCTCAGCCATAAAATCCAAAACATATGGAGGACGCGCGTTTTCCACTGCAGCACCTCAGTTATGGAACACTACCCCAGAATATATAAAAAATGCGGACAGTGTTACAACATTTAAAACAAAACTTAAAACATTTCTTTTCAGGAAATGTTTCAATTGATTCTCATGCTTAACATTTTAGGTTTTTTTTTTACGTTTTACAACTGACTTGATTATTGATTTTCATGCCTTACATTTTAGGATTTTTAAGTTTTACAAGTTGGTTTTAAAGTTTTTACAAACATGATAACATTTTAGGATTTTTTTTTTTAAGTTTTACAATACTTGATGAATAATGTTACAATTGATTTTCATGCTTAACGTTTTAGGATTTTTAAAGTTTTACAATTAGGATTTTTAAAGTTTTACAATACTTGATGTATAATGTCACAATAGGCTAGAAATGTAATGATCTTCAATCGGCTTTCATACTGTAAAGCGCATTGAGGATAGAAATGCGCTTAATAAGAATCTATATTATTATTATTATTATTATTAAGAAGATTGAAGGGAAAAAAAATAATCCCTGAATAGCCGTTGACATCGGGAATTGAACTATGTGTTCTCAGAGATAACAAAGTTCAATTTTGTGAAAACTTTTATGTTTTGAGCCAAATCAATGTCCGCTAAGGAAGGCTAATACATGTACAAAACAGAGTTCCATGCACTTACTCTGCTGGACTCGAAGAAGTTGCAACTTGACTGCAGTTTCATTCAGTTCTCGGTCAGCGGACATAAGTTCCTATAAATTGACAAAATACAACCTCAGACACCTTGGCTTTTACACATTCACATCGCGCGTAGGCATTTATAAGGGCATTGAGATTGAATTTTTAGGGAAAATGGGGTGAATTGAGAATTAACGAAAGAAGAGAAGAAAAGGGTTTACACGTAATAAAGTAGGCAGATTTAGCACAGACAACGCAACCACAGTTTCGGCGACGCGCGCAGATCTTAGAAAAGCCGTGCCTTAACCAATGACAGAGAAGCAAATTGACAAGCCTGTGTACAGACCCCCCTCCCCACAGGAAAAGAGGAGGGGGAGGGGGGGGGGGTCTGTACAAGAGCGATCGATTTATCACCGGCCATAAATTTTAATTCAACAGTTTTAGATCGAATGAAGTTTCGTCAAGATTTTAAGGGGAAAATGCTGAAATGTACGAAAAACAAGGCTTTAACCAAATTAGGCTCTGAATTTCAGCAAGAGAGGTTTTCAGTTATAAAGTAGATGCATAGTAAATCAGAAAGATCTCTTTCAGCCCTAAAAATGGGGCCTTGTCGGTAAGTAAAATACAGTCCTATTTTTTAATCTCATTTTGGCTCCCTTAAATCAGGCAAAGTAGGGTCCAACTACCTAGGGTTGATTTGGACCCAGTAGCTGAAATGGGCCCCAGCGTGGGCTGGAAGAACGTTTAGATTGGGCTGTTTTCGCTTGAACTGTGTTTAATGACTCCAGGAGGGGCTGGATCAGACATCGGCCTGCAGGGCTGAATTGGTACTTTGAGGCTGAAACAGTTCTTTCTTATTTTCAGTGTGGTCATCATCTCTACACGATATGCCACTGTAGCCACTACACACATTCTCAAAAGCTTTTATAAATAATACTTTTACCATTTATTCAATAGATTTATGTATAACTTGCATATCTCTCTATCTACCATTGGCGACAAAATTAATTGAGACACTGCGCCCTAAAGGGTCTGTCTGACTTTTTGCCACCCCCTCGGTACATTGCTGTGTTGCTGTTCGAGCTACCTGCAGAAAACATAAAACACTCCAACTTTGAATGGAGGAGACAGAGGAGAGGTGTGGGATTGTTTTGTTCTCCGGAGTTACACCATTTGAGGAAAATGTCTCAACAATGTTGTCGCCGATCTTCTTCTGTTATGTAGTCTGAAATTAAGCGACGCTAAGTGAAGTCAGTTATAGATTGCAGAATTAAATATTACCAATCCAGGAGGACCATCTCATACCATAAATACATGAAAAGCTCTCCCACATTTCTTACCTTTTTGAGTGACTCTATTTCGTAATTTTTCCTCTTAAGTTTCTCTGCTGCCTTTTTCTTTTTAAGTTCCTCCTGTAACGGAAATTACATACACAATTATAAACAATTATTGGATGAGGTTCGTGTGATATTAGGAATAATCTAGGTCGAGGTAAGTGTTATTAATTGAGCCGAAGGCTGAGGCAGAATAAGAATTATAGATGCTTTGTCTTGGCATCTGACTCATCTCCACAATCATTCACTAAAGGTAGTGGATCACGACGACGCATATTGCCCTTTCGTTACGGTCGTTGCCATTTTTAACGATCGACGCCACCATTGGTAAGATACATGTAATATATTCCCTGGATTAACTAAGTTATAATAAAGCCAGTAATAAAGGAGAGCGCGCGCAGTAAACTGTTCACAGTCACCGATTTTTCCGTGAGATTGTCGAGATCGAGCGCTTTGCGCTACGGGTTGCCATCTTGCATGAGTGTCAAAACTACTTAGGGGGCGGGGGGCGGTTTGGGAGGAAGCGAGAAAAATAGGGGGACTGTAATAACATCTCTGGCTGGGATGCTTCAGAAGCATGTTGGCTTACGTGATTCATCCTCAAAATACCAAAAATCCTTCGTGTGTTTGCGCAAGATGTGGCTTATGTGTTATGAAAGCGTACGTTTAAAAGAAACGACGACTTGTCAACGACTCGTCAGTGTCGGCGACTTAAACTAAGCCCGTTGTCAACGCAAATTAACATCTATCGTTTAATGACCAATCAAGCGCCTGCGTTGCTGGTACAACGCGCTCCGTGAACGCGAGCCGCAGTGATGTTATTACAGTCCCTCTATTTCTCTCGCTTCCTCCCAAACCACCCCCTGCCCCCTAAGTAGTCTTGACACTCATGCAAGATGGCCGCTCGTAACGCAAAGCGCTCGATCTAGACGATTTTACAAGAAAATAGGGGACAGTGAAACGTCTAGCGCGCAGCGGAGCACTATGAGTAAGAAAATTTGGTTATCTATGCATCCGAGAAAATTTGGAAATAACGTGACCGTAAGTGTTCCGTCCGCACCTCAGGCATACCAATGTGAAATAACTCAATCCAATGTCTTTACTGGCGTGAATAACAGGGAAAGAGGTAAAGCGTTAGATACAGAACAAAAGAGACGAATTTCGTCGGAAGAAAAACATGAAAATTGACGGTGAGAAAATGAGAAATTCTAGCGGCCAGCGAGGTGACAATGAGCGGCAGTGAAAAAAAAAAGCGACCAAGGACACAAGCAACAAAAATTGTGGTGAGCACATACGACATTTCCTATATAAGATGTGTAACTGAGACGTCTCACGTTGTCGTGTTGCAAAACAACGTCACAAAAATGTACAAGAAAGCGTGCTGCACTTGTAAAGCTTTTTTTTGCTAATAAGAACAGTTGAAATTTTTTGCCGTTTTCGTTGCCATCATCGTTTAGCATTACATGATTGTATTTGTTTGTTTGAGTAACTCATAACATAACATAACATACACTTTATTACGTCTCCTCTATACGGGGCTATTCTGTCGAAATATACAATAATTAACAATTATTCCCCGAGCCCGAATGGGCTCTGAGTCAATATCGGCCTCATGGGCTATTGACTCAGAGGCCATGAGGGCGAGAGGGATAATTGCTTTGGTAAAATCCAACTAGTTGGTCAAAAATATCGAGACAAAACAACTTTAGTTAGCAAAACGCGATTCTGCGCCATTGTTTTGGTTTTCAGAGCCGGCGCTTTTCGCTAGTAGTGGGCTATAACATATAACCTAGTAGTAGCTCAACCAATCAGAACACAGCATTGATAATAGATTACTAGTTGGATTTTACTAATAACAAATATACAACAATAAAATTACAATGGGGCAAAAAGTATATTAACGAGAGCTTCGCTTTTAGCCCTGGTTAAATCTGTGTATTACGTTTTTGAATAGTCGTAGAAAGAACGTCGTTGGAAAAAAAAAAGATTTGGAATAGGCTAGGGTCACCTATTATTGATGCATCAGTTTTAAGAAAGACAGTTTACTAGTTTATGTACTGGAATTTTTCCAAATTTTGTCGCGTCGGTGTTGTAGTGTAGTGGTACGGGAGAAGGATTAGGATACGAAAGGTCTGGGTTCGACCCTGGGTTACGATTGACCTTAATAATAATGATAATGAATTTGTATAGCGCTTAAACTATAGAAGAATATTCAAAAGCGCTTTACATGAAGTTAAATTAATGAATAAATAATAAATTAAAAAATTAAAAATCCCTGAAAGCTATAATAATAACAATGATATGTTACGCTATGGTAAAATCTAAAAAAAAAATGAAATTCGAAAATTCCAAACTAAATTAAAATTAAACGTTAGAACTATTCCAACAAATAAAAGCTTTCTTAAAAGGAAATGTTTTAAGTTGCTTTTTGAAAATGGCTAGGCTGCTACTTGTTCTTATAGTTAATGGCAGCGATTTCATATTCACGAACCCGTAAGAACGTCTGCGTTGGAGGCTAATAAAACAGGTGCAGCATGAGCAAAGGCCTGATCCCCAAGTGCAGAGCAGTTGACTTTTGGAACGAACAGAAGAGATTGTGCGGACGAACGAAGGGCATAATTAGCAGCTGGTTTCAGGGATAAAAGATTTTTAATGTAGGATGGACTTGGTTGTGTAGTGACTTGTAAACAAGAAGGAGCAATTTGAATTGAACTCTAAATGTTACTGGAAGCCAATGTAAGTCGATAAGAGCGGGTGTGATATATGATCAAATTTCGCAATCTGAAAAGTCACTCTAGCCGCGGCATTCTGGACTTTCTGTAAACGATCAAGCTGATATTTAAGTAGACTAAATAGAAGTGCGTTACTGTAATCAAGGTGCGAAGATACAAAGACATGGATCGATGTCTTTGTGGATTGCACGGTAAGGAATTTTCTGATCTGTCTTATGTTGTATAGTCCGCGAAAAGCCTTGCTACAAATCTTGCCTATGTGAACATTCATTCGCATATGAGCATCGAACCAGGACCCGAGGTTCCGGACGCTTTCTAAAGGTTTAATGACGGTGTCACCAATGATAATAGATTGTAGATGTTTTTTCAAGTTGTTTACGGGTGCCAATAATTAGAAAGTCAGTTTTCGCGTCATTGATCATTAAACGATTTCTTTGTTGAAGTGCAGCCTTTTCCACTACCTTGGAAATGAATGGAAGATTACTGACTGGACGGAAATTTTTGTAGACCAAATCAAGTCCAGGTTTTTAAATAGAGGGATGACAACAGCAGTTCTCCAATTTTCTGGAACGCAACCACTGAGAAGAGAGAGAGATTAACCGTCTCAGTGACAGAGGGCGCTAATACACCAAGACAGGACTTCACTAGCCATGTAGGAACAGGATCCAACCGATAAGAGGCATTGGAGGATTCTCGAACAATCTTACACACTTCTCCTATGGATAGCGGAGAAAAATTCTCCAGATTCTCCTTTGGAGTAACAGGAGCAAGTCGAGGCTCTTGAACTTGAAACTTGTCAAGATTTTCCTTTATGATTTCAATTTTTTTGAGGAAGAAGGTGCCAAATTCGTTTGCTAGCTTAGTGGGATCATCGTGCTCTGGAAGAGCCGTCTCAAGTGGTTCCCTGGACAAAGAATTAACCACACGAAACAGCTTGCGAGAGTCACCCGCACACTGATCAATTAGGTTTGAACAATAATTCACACGTGCAGATTTAAGAAGTGCAGAGTACTGATTACGAACTTTATGGTAATTATTCCAGTCGCCAGGGAGGTCAGTTTTCAAGGCTTTCTTTTCAAGGCGACGACGTTTACGCTTGAGTTGTTTAATGTCATCATTAAACCACGGGATCTTTGGACGATTTATCATAATCCTTGTTTTAAGCGGGGCATGGTTGTCCAAAATGTCAGTAAGGGTCATGTTAAAGCAGTCGGAGAGTGCATCAATGTTGTCCCAGTGTACGCTTGCGCAAACCATAGAAGAGGCAATATCAGCCGAGAATTCGGTAGTATCAATATTTCTGAGTTTACGAAAAGTCAGTTCTTTGCATGATAAAGCTGGTCGCGGGAAGCCGATAGGACACTGAATAATAAAATGATCGGAGATGGGAAAAGTAGCTTTAGGAGAAGCAAGAACAACATCATCCAACGAACGAGTAATAATTAGATCCAAGGTACCTTATTATAGGAAATTAACGCTCCATAAAATTAACGCGAATCATTAAAATTCGCGTTAATTTTGTTGAGCGTTAATTTCCGCGACGTTAATTTCCGCGCTCTTAATTTCCAGTATTTTAACCCCAATTTTGGAACCTGCCCAGACATTCTTGACACCTAAAAAACATTAATTAGAAGCTTTCTTTCTTTCCATTTACCCTTTATTTTTCATCTTTCGCAAAAGCTAGGGCGAAGGTCTACAATATTTCGAGTTCATCTTCATCTTTGTCGCTGTCAGAAGTAATGTCAAAATCTTCTCCTTTTATTTCGGCCACCAGCTGTGTCTTAATCGCGTTAATTTCCTTTAATATGAAATTCTACCTCCTTTTTCGCGTTAATTTTCTCTATTCGAAAGTCGTTTTCCATTAAATTCGCGTTAATTTAAGTCGCGTTAATTTCCAATACCTTAATTTCATGGAGCGTTAATTTCCTATAATAAGGTATGACCCGATAAAAGGGTCGGGCGGAAACGTGTTGCGAAAGACTAAACGTTTCCAGTAAATCCATAAATTTCTTGGTGTCATTGTCACGGAGGTCATCTAAATGAAGGTTGAAGTCTCCAGAGATAACAAGAACCTTGGGGCACATCAACATTCTCTAAAAACTGAGAGAATTCATCAAAGGAAACAGAGGCAGGAACAGGATGTAACGAAGAATATGGAGGTCAATACACCATTATATGTCTCATTGAGCGATCGTGCACTTTAACAATCCACTCAGAATATTCGAAGGACTTGTTTTCGTTCCCATCCACTAATGAAACGTTGACAGAGTCTCGAAACACAATCCCACTTCCACCACCACGGTTTTGCGATTGTCGAGAAAAATTCCTGAAGAAATAACAGGCCACAGATAACTGAGCAATACTGACGGAATCAGCGTCATTTAAGGTGGCTCGATATAGTTTTTCAAGGTCAATACCTCCCAAGTTTGAGCATAAACTGCGTCGCCATAAACAAGGATTTGGAAAAATTGACACCACAGTTGTATTAGATAAAGATGAAAATTGGTTATGATCAGGGTAAAAATGACATCGGAGTTGTCATAGCAACGAAATGACGCCATTACCTATTTTAATTCCAGCAGTATTTCTCGGCACTGGGAACTGTTCTTCCAAAATCGTTTACTGGAGCTTTTACCTACGATAGCTGCCTCGATGTTCGTGAAGTTTAAGCGAAATCTGTAAGAGCGTTATCGAGATATTTTGGGATGAAGTTTTTCTGGTTACAAAAACGGTAAAAAATTGACAATCTTGATGTTCGACTGTTATCTGTACTAAACGAAGCGCTTTTGACATGCAATTCCACCTCATAGTAGTTTCAATCTTTTTAAAAACGTGTGCGAAAGATCATGGAGACACCTCCAGCCGATTGCTAGAAAGGAGGATTTGATTAATATGTATCAAGGCACTCTTGTTAGCGGAAATGTAAACATTTCGGTCTACTTTAAGAAATTAGCGAATAATTTTTAAACCGCTCGATAAATTTTTTAGAAAATTTCAGAATCTTGAGATTAACCCTCCTTTTATATGACCTCTTAGTTTCAAGATTATTGATATATTGTAAGGCAGTAAAATAAGGGCTTGAATTCGCTAACATTTTGTCAGACATTTTGTGTTTACAAGTGAGAGCCTCTCATTATTCAGGGGTATTGTCTCCAAGTTTCATATTTTCGTGCATAACAATAGCTAGCAGTTTTGCATATGTCAAATGCATTGTTAGTTACTGCTGTTCACGTGAAAATGAAACCTTGAGACAATACCCCTGAATAATAAAAGGCTCTCACTTGTAAAGACAAAATTTCTGACAAAATATTAGCGAATTGTAGCCCTTATTTTACTATCGTACAATATATCAATGATCTTGAAACTAAGAGGTCAAATAAAAGGACGGTTTATCTCAACACTGTTAAATTTTTTAGAAAATTTATAGAGCGGTTTAAAAATTATTCGCTAATTTGTTAAAGTAGACCGAAATGTTTACATTACGGCTAACAAGAGCGCCCCGATACGTACTAATCAAATCCGTCTTTCTAGCAATCGGCTGGAGGTATCTCCATGATCTTTCAAAAACGTTTTTAGAAAGATTAAAACTACTATGAGGTGAAATTGCATGTCAAAAGCGCTTCGTTTAGTACAGATAACAGTCGAACATCAAGATTGTCAATTTTTTACCATATTTCTAACCAGGAAAACTTCATCCCAAAATATCTCGATAACGCTCTTACAGATTTCGCTTAAACTTCACGAACATCGAGGCAGCTATCGTAGGTAAAAGCTCCAGTAAACGATTTGGGAAGAACAGTTCCCAGTGCCGAGAAATACTGCTGGAAGTAAAATAGGTAATGGCGTCATTTCGTTGCTATGACAACTCCGATGTCATTCTAACCCTGATCATAACAAATTTTCATCTTTATCTAATACAACTGTGGTGTTAATTTTTCCAAATCTTTGTTTATGGCGACGTAGTTTACGCTCAAACTTGGGAGGTATTGACCCTGAAAAACTGTATCGAGCCACCTTAACCAGGTCTCGGTAACGGTGCAAAGGCCAATGTCATTTTCTACGACGTGGTCAATAATGCTCTCGATCTTGTTTCTAACAGATCTAGAATTGAAGACCGCAAAGTTTAGGAAAGTTGAACGTGGATTGACGAACAAATTTGTATGAAGTGAAGAGTTAGTCGAAGTAAAGTTAGAAGATAAGTGATTGTTTATATTCACAGGTGTAACGATAGAAACACTCTCAATCACGGGTGAAAAATGTTCTAACAAGTGTCTCAAAAATGGCAGCGACCGTTTACGAAAGGGAACTTTGCCACAACTAACGAGTGCATGGACAGTGAAACAATATTTACTGTATATTATATAGTATACTTATCATTCATCACCTTGTGTCTGGTGTGTTCGTCAATGTAACAGCTATGTGTTTGTCTCTTTGTATCACGCTCATCCATATCCATGGCGAATTTCTGGCCACAAGTAAAAAAGCCAACAAAGTTAGTTGTTTTTGCCGACAAGGTTCTTTCACAAACCTTTCAAAACTCTCTGTGTTTTAAGTGAGCGTAGATCAGATACGAGAATGAAGGACACCACATTTAGTTTTTCTCTCACGGGCAGTTTTCTGGCCTGCGAATGCACCCTGCATTTAGCCCCGCCGATCCTCAAATCTGATTGGCTATCAATTGTACTGATTTCAGCACTAGTAGGATAGTACGCGTCATGCCTAAGTAACTGGACAGTACGTGCCATCACGCGCGCGCTTAAATGGCTTTTTTTGTCACTGCTAGCAAAAAACTCTCGGAATTTCTCGTGCTTTGATTGAAAAAACCCTAAAAAATCACAAATTTTGTTACAGTCATGATTAATTGCTAACAGGACTTCGTGTCGTCCAATTCGGTCTGTAATCATACTCGTGATTAAAGAAATCGGGTTTATCACTCGTATGATTAAAGACCGAACTGGACTGCACTCAGTCCTATTACTATTATTAAGTAGCTATGTAAGGTAGTGTTGCTTACGGGCTCTTATTGTGAGCTTGGGTTACCTGTGGTCAGAGGTAGAATATCATCTTACCTTTCTTTCCTTTAAACAAACATTAAGTCTCCGCTGTTGATCCAGGTCGTCTCTTAATCTACTCATTAATGCTCTAAGGTAGGCGGTCTCTTCCTGGCGATTTCGAACATCCATCTATGTGGTACAATACGACAAAATCAGAGTGAAAAATTCCAGTAAAAACAAGACAGCTTTAATATAATCTGGGCAGGGATGTTCAAAGCTGGATTAAGATAACCCAGGGTAAGTAGGAAATTTGAATTCAGATAAGAAAGCTTAAAAATCAAATTCAGTTTAATAAATTTCGCTTATAATTTGATGATTGGATGTTCTCAAAAGTATAGATAAAATTATTCGGGGACATGCTTTTAATCAAAAGAAAAAGAAACCCGAATTAAAATTTAACCTTGGTTTAGCGCTAATTGGCCTTCGAATAACTGGGCCCTGCACATTAACCAATATAAATCACACAATCCACTTCCTTATGACCCTTTACAGACTTTATGGCAATAACTAAACGGCTTAACGCTGATGTTCTATGTCAGTAAGAGCCTTAATGAAAACAGTGGTAAACAAATAATTTTTAGGTTAGGTGAATTTAACGTTGATCCCATTATTTAGCCTTCTCTTCCTACAAAGTTATTAGAGAGGGATGCGGTAGCCTGCGTTGCTGGCAGGATGCTTGTGCCCGGGGTAATTTATTGGCGAAGCGAGCGGTAAAGCCGCTAGGGTTCTTAATCTTCACGCGGCTCCACCGCCAAAAAACTACAGCACTCCCGCTAATCCCGCCAGCTGCGAAGGCTAAGGGATGCGGTAGAAACAGATGTTACATCATCTTATATTGAAGAGGACTCGTTCTACACAACTGCAACTAACAATATCCGAGCAACACGACAACCTTAAGTCCTGTAGCTTCAGCCGTTTTCTGTCCTGCCACTGTCTCACTATTTCTGAAACGAAGGACAAAATATTTCGCGTAATTCGACCACAAAAATCTTCACTTTTTCCATCTATTTATTTTATATAGGTGTGCACATTTACCTTCCCGACATATTACCCCGACTCTCTAAACGTTCACTGTCCTTTATTCTGCCATAACATCGTTGAGATCGAGCACTTAACGTTACGAGTCCGTTACGGGCGACCATTTTAGTTTCGAATGTAACGAGGGTCGGGTGGTGTCGGGGTTTTAGCGGTGGTGGGAGGCAGGGAAGAAAAACAGAAATTTTTCTCGTCTCCTCCTAAACTTTCCCCCGCCCCCTAAGTGGATTTGTTACTCGACGGAAATCCCCAGGCCAGACCCAGTACAATTGAAACCAAGCTGGATGCCCCCAAGGGTAAGTACTCGATCTCGACGACCCTACTGAAAAATAGGGGTCTATGAACAGTCTATAAATCAAGAAAAATAGAAGAACGAGGCCATGACGACAAGATGTAACAGGAGCTTTGCTTTTATCGTTTGAAATTCTCCTTTTATAACCGAGACCATTATAAGACATGGGTGATGAGAATTATGGAATTGATCGCGGATTAATTCAGGACATTTGCCTGGGTTTAGCGTTCCAGAACAATTGTGTGATGTTAGACTGTTATCAGTCAACTATTTCTTCGTAAAATCGTCGAAATCAGGCGGCCATCTTGGTTTTAAATGTTCCGAGTCCAGTCTAGGGATGAGCGTGAAATCTACTTACTGCGCTTTTCACAAACATGCGAACTCCAAAGTTCAAAGGCCGCCTTCACAATTACGTTTTTGGCTGCCGTCAATCATAATTACGATTACAAGCAACGAACCTTGAAACAAAGAAACATACGAAACGGATCGAAATCCTCCCATCACAAATCAGAAACCATGACCTTTTGAACCCGTTAAAGTAAAGTTTTGTTTCCTAAGAGGTCCGTTAGGATGATTGGCGGCAGCGAAAAACGCGATCGTCAGTTGGCTTGTGAACTTCAGAATTCACATGTTTGTGAAAACCGCAGTAAGGGGCGGGGACCCGAAGCCCGCCCCCTCGGTACATATGAGACCCAGATGGTCGCCCGTACCGGTGAGAGCTCGGCCCTTAAGATCTTACCAAAAATAGGGGACTGTGAACGGTCGAAGGAGATGTTAAATTAAAAGCATTTTTTATAGGACATTTTATTACCGCAGCAGGATTAGCTCAGTCCTTGACTGCAGAGCGGGAGGTCGCGGTCGTCGCGCGTTCGATTCCCGAGACCGGACCAACACTCAGGGTCTTAAATTGACTAAGAAATGAAGGTACTCCCTTTGCAGTGTGAGCGGCTAGACCGTTGGGTGGCTCGGATGACCACGTAAAATGGCGGTCCCGTCTCCAGTAAGAGACGTAAAAACAGTGTCCCCTATGGTACTTTCGTTCTAAATACATTGACACTAAAATAAAGTGCATTTATTTATTTACATATTTTGTTTCTTGTCTCTTTACCTTAGATGCTCCAAGTCATCTTCATAAGAACCCAGAAGCTGGACTTTTCTTTCCATTCGATCGTTCATCTGTTGAACTTTAGTGACCATCAGTAAGTACTCTTCTTTTTCGAAATTTGACATTATTTAGCCAGGGACACCAAACGACCGTTTTCTGTAAAATATCAGTTCGGAGAAGACGGCTAAAAATTTCTAGATGAACGTTCCCTTCATGTACAATTTTCGAGGCTTCTCTGATAAATTCCCTACGATTTTCTGAAGTTTGATTTTTCATATTTTAAGACCACATGAGAAAATGATCTAAGTCCCCTTAATGAGATGCATATTCACCAATAGAACCATTGGAATAGGGTGCTTTTCCATTGGTACCAATCGTAGCATTGGTACCAATGGAGACCCTTCTTATCACCACTAACACCAATGGAGTCTATTTGTGTGTATTGGACAACCCTCCTCGTCAATTTTTGTGGCCAGTTGTTCTTTGTATTCAACCTGTTCAGTTCCCTTCTTGACCGTGTCCCGCTTTTGCCTCACTAACGCCTAGCAAAAGTTAAAAACACTAGTCTCAGGCTCTCAGTTGAGTTGCAACAATCGAATAGAAAAACTACGGTGAAAAAAGGACGGGCAAAGACTGGGGAGAGAGAAGGTAATCTGCGGAATTTACCCTCTTTTTATTTTGCTGTTGCCTTTCATTTCGCTCCTCGCAACAAGTTTGCTTTTCAGATTCTAATGCACTTTTATGTGTGGGTTCTTTAACGCCCCACAGTTTTCATAACAAAAAAAAAAATTTAATTTAATTTTATATTAATTAAATTACGTTGTTGTACCGCTTTATTTCTTTTGCACTGTACTAATTCAACCATTAATTCAGTTTAAAAGTTTTTTCCTGTAGTACGGTAAATGTGATGAACAATAAAAAAAACGTCCCACAGTTTTCATGTGAACAAAGGCTGCGGCTATACAGAGCAAACGGTTTTTTCTCCTTACCCGTTTGCAGATGACATAACAAAGGCAGCACTTTCTCCTCATTTATTTGACGACCACCACGAGTGTCGGTCCGGCCGGGGTTTGAAGCCGCGACGTCCCGCTCGGCAGACCGTCGTTAAGCCAACCGAGCAAATTAAGCAACGGCTGGTAACCCGAGGGATCTTGAATCATATTATCCTGATCTGGACAGCACTCAAGATATTTTAAACATAATAATATGTGGGTTATTCATGGTCTTACATCACCACCAATGAAGACTCTTAGCAATAGAGTTACATATCTTACAAACGTCACATGCCTTTTGTTGTTCACTAAGTTTGTCTTCCCTGGAGTTAATGTCCTTTTGCTGTTCATCCACCAATGCAGACAGCTGCACGAGCTGTTTTCTTTGTTCTTCCAGCTCAGTGTCTTGCTCTAGTATCCTCTCCTCGTATTGCTCCAGTTTCTGTTTCTGTTTATCGCTTAACTCGCCGGCCATATCAGACATGCGTGCTGCAGCACCCGCCAGATCCCTTCTTAATGCTTGTACCACATCTCCTTGACTTTCAGTCTCTTTCTTAGCTTGGGCCGCTTCGCGTCTAAAAAAATCTATATTTCAGGGGTCTGGGTCCCAGCAGGTCACGTGCTTGTAAGTCCAGCCCCGCCCTTTTGTATTTCATTTATTTAGTTAACCTATTGGGATTCTTTTTGAATGTCAGTTATTTTTATTCTTTTATAGACTGCGAGCAGTCTCTCTTTTCCTTCAGATTTAGCGAGGGGAGTGCACTCGCGCGAGAGCGTCGAGCGACAGTTTTTCTCGACGGACCAAGAAAAAAGAGAGACTGCTGGTAGTCTAATTTTTTCATTCACCAATTTGTAAACAAATGATGTTACAAAAAAGAAGAAAAATTCATTTTTTCTTGAAGGTCGTCGAAGGAGTCAACAGGTGAAAAATATGTGTTTTTTGCAAAAAAGTGTTTAAATGTATATCGCGGTCTTTAAAAAATCTTGTCTAGACTGTGTTTTCAGTGTAAAGTAACTACACGCGTCACCCATGCACGCGAGGGTGCAACTTCGTTTGCAATTGCCCTGACTGGGATAAGAACTGGACGGATTGTAAGGGAAAAGGCGGACAGCAAACAGGCAAAGTTGGATTTAGCGTTAGTGCACATTGGGGCAATTGAAAAATGTATTGTTAGCAATAAATGTAGCCTGCGAACAGCAGACGCATTTCCGGTCGTCGCTTCTCTCCGTCCGAAAAATAGCTATTTTCGGAGGGAGACAGAGGGTCCAGAGGAGTTTCGTGTGAATGAATCAATTACTTATTTGAAGTCTCACCTTAAAAAATGTCTATACCTGTCGCTTAGCAGGATTAATTAGCTTAATGGGATCTTTATGAATCTACCGTAAACGATTTCTTCGCTTCTTATCTGACCCAGATCGACTTTATGGGTTCGCCATTTTGAAAATCAATAACCGCCAGCCATATCCTCGGTGGCGCACGGCACGTCGCCCGAAGGGCGACCGAGGCACGAGGTGCGTTTCGGGAATTCGAAAATCGGCCCCAAATTTGTTTCCTCCCTTTCCGTATTTTATACTGTAAGCCGATCTTGCGAGCCCTCAGTCTCTTAGTTTGCGGTATATAGAATGCGTAACAAAAATGTAACGCGATCAAAATAACCCATTTTTTCAGAGGTTTTCGACGGGTTTTGATGTTCTAAGGGAAGGACCATTAAAAAACTTATGGGTGGGGAGGGGGGGGGGGGGGGGCGGGCGAAGTACAAAAAAAAAATTCGCGCAAGGGAAAATTAAATGAAAAAAAATTCTTGCACGCCAATTAACCCTAAAAAATATTCATGCTATGGCCTAAAAAAAATTCATACAAGGAATTTGATAACGAAAAAAAATTCCTGCGGCTCGAAAATTCCCCTCCCCCCCGCCCCCATAACTTTTCTAATGGTCGGTCCCTAACGACAAACACATCTCCTCTGGACCCTGTGAGGGAGAGAAGCGACGACCGGAAATGCGTCTGCTGTTCGCAAGCTACAATAAATGCTGAATTTTATAGAGACAATATACTTGAAAAAATTATGCTTAAGGTATAGTTTGAGAGTGTGTAAGACCTGTAAAAGGTTATTTTCGAGTTGCCCCAAGCCTCTGTTTCAAAGCGAGGCTATGTGTGAAGTCACTGATATGAAAATAATATTTTATTCCCATGCACTGAAATAAAACCCTTAGGGTGCTTCCATTTGTCAAAACTGAGCGGCCAGCACCTTCCCGTCGTAAGGAGAATTTCACTTTTAATCAAAACTATCCAGCTAGATCAGTCAAATACTGAATAGTGTGCACGAAAAAGATGGTTTTTCCAGGAAAACTCTTAAAAGGCCATTTCATTTTCAAACTGACTGGTCCGGCAATGGTCCGGCCGCCAAGTTCGGGCAAATGGACTGAGCGCCGTTAGCTTCGTTTTGAAAGTGAGAGTTTTTTGGAACTCGGAAATTGCTTGTGACTTTATTCCTTTATCATGAAATACCACAGCAACTGACATATCCGAAGACAACTTTTTTCAGGAGGTACTTTGCTTTGAACGCGTTAAAGGAAAATAGGATTCAAGTATTTCGCTTTGCATTTACATACGGTCCTGCAGTAACTGTTACCTCAGTAACAAGACCAGTTGTTCCAGTTTGTAGACATCTGACTGCAGAGTGGCTTCCACGCTTGACTGGGGCACAGTCTCCGTCTCGACTGATCTCGTCTGGGGTTTAGGTTCTTTTCTGGGAGACTGAGGCCTTGAGGAGTTCATAGGATCTTTCTTAGGGGAGGAGGGTCGGGATGATTCTTTGCGCGGAGATATTGGTCTGATTTTGCGTGCAAAAAATGATATCTTTCACTCTTCTGTCCATAAACTTACGTTAACCAAAACGTCCTTATCTAATGTTCGCATCCACTTTTTTGTTTTGCTTCATCAAACAAGCAGTAAATAAACAGAACACAAACATTTTCTTCGTGCACAAACCTACTGGCCTGTTCCAGGCTCTCAGCTAGTAAGAATGACGTGCAAATGAAAGGCACGCGAAATGTGAGCGCGTGATTTCAATTTCGCGTACCCGACTGTCTCGGATCATGGAACAGGCCAGAAACCTACTGACAGACAAAATGAAAAGTGTTTACACTGAAAAGCTTAAGTTATATACAAACCGAATTTGCATAGTTAACACTAATGTTATGCAACCATTCCTTCATAGGGACTGTCTTTTAAAATATACATCTTTCATGTTTTAATTTAAAAAAGACAGAATTCGTCTTTCCTAGTTTGAAAGAAAACGGAGAGAATACTTATATAACAAATGATGTTCATTTACCACCTAAGTTTCTCACTTTTTAGTAGAACGATCCTGATACGAAATTAATTTCTAACAATGCCTAAGTGATACATAACGATTTAAGTGCTAAATAGATTACCGTTAACAGCCATTAAAAAGTCGTGCGTAATCAGATCATTTAATGTACAAATGCAAAGCAACAGAGAACAAAAGAAAGTTCTCTGAATTTTGCTTTCAACGTTTTCCAGTACCAAAAGGGAGATACTAATTTTTCATAAATAGTTTAACATACCACCAAAATAGTCAGTCAAGGCCTCTTACGATACTGTAAAAAGTTGACGTTGAACACTGTGTAACAGATCTCGAGTGTCGATAAAAAGAAACAAAACAATTTATATCTTGAATGCTAAGTCTGTCCTTAATTATTCAAAGCTTGATTTAGAAGCAGTCTTCATTAAATTTAGAACTCAAACTCAGACGTCTGAAAATAAAGCAGCTATAAATAATCTAAGAACAGATCTTTTATTTTTCGCGAACTGAAAAGAAGGATTAACGTGTCTTGAACATTGGATTATTTTAACGACTTAAAAACGCGTCAGAGAATGTGAGCAGAAAGAAAATCAATACTACAAAAATTGAAAAGCAGAAAAATGCGTTCTCCGTAAGAAAACAGATATTTTTTTTCAAACTGTAAAAGGAAAACAGGTTCGCTCGAATGAACAATGTTGTACTACTTTTTTGACTTTTCATATCTAAAACGGACGCGAGAGCAGAAAATTTGTTACGATTTGAAGAAATAACACAACAGTTTTCAATTAACAAGACATGTTGCGGCAAACTTATGCCATCTTCAGGTGTAGAAGCTCGTTACAATGTTATTTCTTCAAATCATATCTAAAACCAATGACAAAACACTGGTTCGAAACACGTGGGCCAAGCTCAACAGCTTTAGGCCCTATCCACACGAATCCGGATATTTTTTGAAACTGCATCCTTTTTTTGGCACGAATAAGCCGTTTTTGTGCACACGAAACCAGTGAATCCGCTAGGCGAAATTAGCTCTTGTTCGGTGAAAACGCTCGCAGTTCGCACGAATCAGGGTAAGAAAATATGCGGTTTCAAAAATGTCAGGACTCGTGTAAACATGGCCTCAGTCACAGCTAATTGTGAAAAGCAATGGAGAAATTCAATGGAACGAGCATTTTACTAACCTACGGTCTGTTTAGCGTGCATTGCCTCCTGTTCCAACTGTCGATTTTGCCGAGTCAGTCTTAACAGCCTTACTTCCATTGCCACTATCGTGACTGCGTGTTGTCGAGTTTGTTCCTATAAGTATACATGCATAAAACAAATGATGTAATCTCTGAAATCTATTGCTGTCTTTCCGATGTGAGTTTATCGGGTAATCGTGCGAGGTCGCTGGTACTCTGATGAGCGCGCGCAGAGCTCTGTTTTTCCTTCAAAGGTGTCTCACATGTAAGTGATGTAGCCTATTTGTTCGCTTGACCTAGAATTATGACAGCAACAAAACGTGTCGGCGAAATTTTTTTTTTCTCAAAACTTAAGAGGCATTTCTGTATGATCATCCGCCCTCTTTAGCTTGAGACAACAAATTGACTCTTAGAATTAAAAGACTAGAACACACGAAATAACTGAAAAACAAAAATTAGCTGTTGACAGATTCGGACGCTCGTATTAAAAAATCGTAAGAATATCGACAGTAGCCAGTGCAATAAGCTTAAATTTGTTCTAGGGTTTTAGGTATCTGCAGTTTCACTGGAACGCCACATCACTTGCATGTGAGACATCCCTGAAGGATCAATAAACGAATTCAATTCCTTTCAAGAACTTCTTCTACTTCTCAATTCTACCCTGATTCTGTTTTGTTTTTTTCGTTTAACACTGGCGGGAAATAGGAATTGCAGGCTTAAATTCCGTTTCCAACAAAATCACTGAATTGCTTCATTGGGGTATTGAGTTAACTTGGGTTTCACCTCACCATTTGGGATTGACCAAGGAACTAAAGCAGAAATTGCAGGTGTTTATAAACAAGTGCTTAGGGAAGATCCGACGGCTTTAGTGGCCCAAAAGAATCCGAAATGAAGAGTCGTGGAGACAGGAAGGGCAGCGGCCGATGGAGGAAGAGATAAAAAAAAAAACGAACATGGCGATGGATTGGCAAAACACTGTGGGGACCAGACGAACATGTGGTCAAGACAACTCTTCAATGGATCCCATAAGGGAAGCTTCATAGAGGGAGATCCAGACACACTTGGACGCGCACAAGAAACTTGAGGAGAGAGGACTTACGTATAGCAAGAGGCAATAGTCACTGCTCAAAATAGAGTCAAAGGGCAAGAATTAATGGGGTTTAAAGGTTTCAAGACTCATTCATAGTGGAAAGTGCACTTAGTTTATTCAGCTACTTTACAGGCACTCCATTCAATACTTAGAAACAAAAAGATTCAAATCAGTACAACAAACGATTATTATAGAAATCCCAACTGGCAGGAGGCACCAATTGGCTATTTCCAAGCGTGGCCGAGGATTTGAACTGGGGACGACCGAGAACAAATCCAGCAAGCGTCCAGAGCGGGACTCAAACCCGGGACCGCGGGATTGCGAGTCCGACGCGCTGACCACTCGGCCACGAGGAGGGCTGAACGAACAGGACTGATGAAGATGATAAAAACCCTAAATGATCGATCGTTTACAGAGTATTAGCCAGTCACTATTTAACGATGATGTACTAAAGCTACTTGAAAGAAGCGACCTCGTCTTCTTTATAATTCCGCAGTTCTTCTTTCTCACGTTCAACACGAGCCAGCTGTTCTTTGTAGGCTGCGGATTGTTCCTGAAGCTGACTTCGTAAGTACGCCTAAGGAGAAAGTTCGGTCATTTCGTTATTAAACAGCGTCTTGTCGCGCGTAACAAACACATACAAAAAACCCCTTTCTTTCAGACCGATCTTTGGTTTTCAATTGTGGAATCCACTCTTTGCTGAAGTACAGGTCGCAAATCGTTATAGGCAACCGTAATAGGAAAATTTAAGTTCATTTTTAGGCAAAAAGCAGGTAACGGTTTTTCGTCCTTATCCGAGAAGACTAGAAAGTCTAACCGTTTGCAGATGTTATTGCAAAGGTAGCACTTTCTCCTAGGTTATTTTAAAGACCCTGAGTTTTGGTCCGGCCGGGGTTGGAACCCGCGACCTCCCGCTCAGCAGACAGGCAGCCATCTGGGCTTTAAATATATCGAGGGGGAGGGCCCCGGGGTTTACAATGGTGAAACCGTCCCTCGTCCCCTAAATAGCGGTTATTTTACAGTGTACTTAATTTGGTGGCAGCTCCCACTGTTGTTTTTAATTTGATGGCTTATTTCCAGTAACTGACATCTCCGCAAATAGTCCTGGTTGTTGTCCCTCTAAACTTTTGCTTAAGCATTGCTTCAATTTCTCTTGGGGCGATTATAAGTCACAAGAGAAATTGAAAACAATGCTTATGCAAAACTTTGGAGGGACAACAAAGAGTATTATGGTATTTTTGAAGTTCAGTACCTGTTGTAATTGGGTAACGCTACCATGTTGTGACTCCATGATCTTTCTCTCCACATCCACTGCTGCTTGTATCCGCTCTCGCTTTTTTTGTTTAAATTCATGCATCATCTCATGCTGTTTTTATTTTTCCTCGGATCTCACTTGAGCCACTGCGCGGGAAATGTGTTTTTCTTCCTCTCTCTTCATGTCCTCTCGTAACTTTAACACGACTTCCTGATGCGTCTCCTCCATTTCTGCAATCCTACACACAATGGAAAGAAGAAAATTAATGAAATTTGTTTTGCTTACAAACTATTCTTCCATCGACACAAAAACAACCAAAATTATTGAATTTATGTAGTTTTCCCAGCTAAATGAAGATCTCTAACAGTCTTGTGTATTGTTTAACGCTAAGAGGTATTTTAATTATTGTTAATATTATTATTATTCACTGATCTTAAACTGAGAAATCTATTGTTGTTTGCTATGAAGACGCTAAGCCACTCCAACATGTCCTTTTTACAATGCGCTACAAATGGTCTAGTCTCCTTTGCTGCCGTAAGAAGATTTTCGTAAGACTTTTGATCTTTCGTGACATTGAGAGGGAAGACTCACAAGACTTCAAAGGCGATAAATTGTAATAGCAGAAACATCATTTAAATAGAATTTTTAAAAAACAAAAACTCGAAAAATATTCTGTTTCCTTACTATGCGTGTTGCGAATTGCTTGTCATTTGCCCTGGAAAATGAACATCCTTGGTGAAACGTGATCCTATGAACTACTTGGTTGCCTAGTACGTGACCCAAAGTCTACGCAAAAATTTCATTACACAAAGTAACGATACTGATGTTTTCACAGGAGTTGATTTGGAGAGGAGAAATCTGTTATACAAATATTGTGAAGATACGAATGAGAAGTGAGGATACGGTTCTTGAGAAATGATGTATTTCATTGCATTTTCATTCGGTTATACTAACTATCAAAGCAGACCACGAGGCAGCCGAAGATTTCGTTTGTCATCGAGGACCATCGACGAAAGATTCCCAAAAATTGTTATTTTTTGTATGCTGATTGACTCCGAAGTATACTCTATTGTTACTTACTCATTTTCAGAAACCTAAGTATGCTAAATAGCTCCGAAGTAACTTTAGGAAAACTACCCCGATGGCAATAGTGCATACGCAGTAGTCACAAAAAGCCAAAACGTTTTTCGCATCAATTGCATTCCAAAAGTAATTGTCAAGTTTTGTTATATAAGCCTAGATTTAGGCATTGAAACTGTTTCCTGCCGTCTAATGCTAGGGATGGCAAGTATGGAACTGGATTAAAACTTAAAGGTGGGCCAACTTTTTCAAGTTTTAATGCTATGCCTGCAAAATTCAGGATGGTAAGTGATGCCTAATGAAATTTGTTTGATATCTTTATCTTTTGTGTTTGGGGCAGACTGAGGCACCAAGTAATGACTTCAGCACAGAATTGATCTAAAACAGCCGATACCGCCCTGCCAGTATCCTCGTCACACAGTCCCTTTAAGAGTGAAAGTGAGTCCAGTGAACTTGGAATTCTTACTTTCCCTTCAGTTTCCGACACTCTTCCTTCTGATCTCTTAACTGGCGACACATATCTTCCACGCTGATAGACGTCTCTGCCAAAATTAAAGCAAGAACAGGTGAGTTATTCGGTAGATGTGATACACGTTTTCGACCGTTTTTGCTAGTTCGAAATTTTAAGAAAATACTCCAAAACCTCACGGTAATGTTGTACGAAGATTTGCCGATGGCGATATTCGGTACCCGAAGTTTTCACTCACCAGAATCGGAATCCTCTGTGGCTCTCTTCAGAGCGTCTTCAGCCTTTTGCTGCCAAACAGCCTCGTTAGACAGCGTCTTGCAAACAAAATCCTGAAAAAATAGAAATAAAAAGTCCACGTTACAATTCATTTGTTGTTTGACCTATTTAGTGAAAACAAAGATGGCATTCTCTCGTACTGATACTGTCTGTTGATCTTCAGCTCATGCTACAAGTGTACTATTGCGGCTCTTTAAACCAACGAAGCTGTAGAGATCTGGTGGTAAGCAAGGCCGTTAAGACAATAGCCCTTGCACGTTCGATATATTAACATTCTAACACGACTACGAGGCTTTTGGGACAAAATTCCAAATTTTTCACGAATTCTTGATTGTCTCGCAATTTCCAGAGAAGACTTGAGCAAAAAGAAAACCAAACCAAAATATTAAAAAAATGACCAGAAAGTCTCGGAGTCATGTTAGAATTTTAATATATGGAACGTGGTCATAAGCTACGTGAAAACGGACGCAACAACACGCAACATTATTAGCCAACAATGCTGTGTCCTGTTTACACGGGGTTATACGCTACGAGCAAACGGATGCAACAACACGCAACATTATTAGCCAACAATGCTGTGTCCTGTTTACACGGTGTTATAAGCTACGAGCAAACGGATGCAACAACACGCAACATTATTAGCCAACAATGTTGCGTCCTGTTTGCACGGGGTTATAAGCTACGAGCAAACGGATGCAACAACACGCAACATTATTAGCCAACAATGTTGCGTCCTGTTTACACGGGGTTATAAGCTACGAGCAAACGGATGCAACAACACGCAACATTATTAGCCAACAATGTTGCGTCCTGTTTGCACGGGGTTATACGCTACGAGCAAACGGATGCAACAACACGCAACATTATTAGCCAACAATGTTGCGTCCTGTTTACACGGGGTTATAAGCTACGAGCAAACGGATGCAACAACACGCAACATTATTAGCCAACAATGTTGCGTCCTGTTTACACGGGGTTAAACGCTACGAGCAAACGGATGCAACAACACGCAACATTATTAGCCAACAATGTTGCGTCCTGTTTGCACGGGGTTATACGCTACGAGCAAACGGATGCAACAACACGCAACATTATTAGCCAACAATGTTGCGTCCTGTTTGCACGGGGTTATACGCTACGAGCAAACGGATGCAACAACACGCAACATTATTAGCCAACAATGTTGCGTCCTGTTTACACGGGGTTATAAGCTACGAGCAAACGGATGCAACAACACGCAACATTATTAGCCAACAATGTTGCGTCCTGTTTACACGGGGTTAAACGCTACGAGCAAACGGATGCAACAACACGCAACATTATTAGCCAACAATGTTGCGTCCTGTTTGCACGGGGTTATACGCTACGAGCAAACGGATGCAACAACACGCAACATTATTAGCCAACAATGTTGCGTCCTGTTTGCACGGGGTTATAAGCTACGAGCAAACGGATGCAACAACACGCAACATTATTAGCCAACAATGTTGCGTCCTGTTTGCACGGGGTTATACGCTACGAGCAAACGGATGCAATTACTTCCAACATTTGGCGCCAACAATATTGCGTGTTGTTGGGTCGGTGTTGCACTGTTGTGCAAACGGACAAAACGTGTAAAATCCGACAATTTTGGGAGTTGTTTGCCAACAATTTTGCGTCCGTTTGCACGAGGCTAAAGCATCATGATAAACTTGATTAACAATGGCAGTGTTGTCGAGGGCGATCCGTTTTTAATATCTCCTTTATTATTAATTGTTTTAACTACATCGAGTCCTTAATGCAAAAACTCTGTCAACCTATTTACAAGAAATTCAAACGCAATCTAATAACAATCCTAATTTTGACCATAATAACTGAAAACATTTCAAAGGATGGTACATGTCCGACCTGACTTCGATAGTCGTTTCTATGGATGGAATATACAGCAGAGAAACAAACGATCTTTCTGAATACGAGTCTAAGAAATAAAAAGTACAGCTTTTTTGCTGTTCAGACCGTCTCCGGAAAACACAGCATAGAAATATATGATTTTCTTAACATGAAGTTTAAGCAACAAAACGACTGCTAGTATTTCTTACAATGAAGTTCTCACTATCGTCACAAACTTACTAGCAAAACTTCTGGAATGTATAATAACCCATAAAGCGCGATCCAAGAAGTGAAATTATGAAAATTCAATGGTATGGTCTTTAAATGATAATGTATACATTTCTAGCATCGCTTTCGAGTGAGATATGTAATCCCTGCTTTATGAGGGGGGGGAGCATTCTTTGTCGCCATAAAATCGGTAAGTTGTGACATTTTTGTGACTGAAATCAAGTTTACAAAGAGATTTCCCATAAGAATGTGAAGACTTGTTGGCTGGTTCAAAGTTAATGAAATATATAAGTTTACTAGTATCAAACGCTCGCCAGGTAACATCTATGTGCAAAAATTGCATTTTTTTTAAACTCCTCTCTTTTACATAAGATGTCTGAGATACTTGACACTTTCGCGCGTTCAGATTTAGAGTTGTGAATTGAGTTGTTACCTCGTTTGCTGTATAATCTTATAATGACATACAATGACACGGTAACCTGCAATTCTGTTCTTGCAAACGTCTCGTTAGATTTTACTTATGATTGTTGAGAAATGTTGTGCACCATAAAGGCTGGTTTTCACTAACGACAGAGTCGGAGTCGGAGTCGTAATCAGAAGCGGAGAACTTTATGATCTAGTGAACACAGCGTTCTGATTCTGCTTACGACTCCGACGCTCACGATCAAGTGAAAACTAGGTTGTCGGAGTCCAAAGCTGAAGCGGAAGAACTAAACCAATCATCAAGCGTGGGAACGTGCATTATGATTGGTTTATCCCTCCCCTTCTTCTTCCAACTCCGACAATCTGGTTTTCACTTGATCATAAACGACGGAGTCATAAGCGGAGTCAGAAGAAAATGAAAACATTCTGATTCTCCCGAATCCGATTCCGTCGCGCTCATGACTCTGACGACTCAGATCTTTGATTTTCACTAAGTCATAAGCGCTCTTGCGACTCCGTTTACGACTCCGACTACGACTCCGTGAAAACCATCTTTAAGTGGTCCAATGTTGGGTGTCCTGTGATTTACTAACCAGCATGCCTTCTAGATGTTTCCTCAGTTCACCCGTTGAATCTTTCAAGTCTTTGTCTTTTGCTTCTTTCTACCATAGTCAAAGAGAGCAAAAAGGGTAAATGGTTGAAAAAAAGCATAGCGAAAAGAGAAATCCCATTTAGTTCTAAAAACATTACTAACTATTTCAGATTTAGCAAGCTAGCTGTCGTACTTTCATGAGCGACAACATAAACTGAATTAAGAGACAAAGAGCTGCGGCAGAAGGGTCGCCATTGACCGATAAATTTAAGGATGTGGAGGGGAGGGGTAAGGAACTTCAGTTTTCAGTTTTTCAGCCTTTCATTAGCAGTTACGTAGGAAGCCGCGGGTTTTTTTAGCTAAAGGGTGACATTTTGTCCAAGGCTCAGCGATCACTTTACCACACCCACACTAATAAAATCTCCACACAAAAGAACTGTTACCAAAGAACTCATCTTCTTAATAAAATACAAAAAATAATTCATTTTTCTTTTATCCGAACACTCTCGATTATTTCTTGGCGGTGGGAGTGGGTGGGGGGACGGAAAACCTCCTTCCATTTGAGGGAAAAAGCCGCGAATGGGGGTGGCGAAGCACAAAACACCCTCTCATTTTATAAAGGGGGAGGGGAAAGGCTCATTTGGGAAGTTTTGAAGAAAATAAAACATGAAACAAGTCGTGTTGGGGGTAGGGTTCACGAAGCACTTTACACTATCACACTCGAAACTAACATGGTCTCCTCCGCAGCTACTCGGGAAGCATTGCGTGAGGAAAAGTAACAAGGATCTTCGGAAAACTCTGAACTCACCTCACTTTCCGAGTTTGCGTACTGCTGGATTTCTTCCACTAGAGTTAACTTCTTTTGAGCCAGATTCCTCACGTGATCAAGCAATTCATCTTCATCCAGTTCATGATCAACTGTTCTTTGAACATCGCCGCGGAATGTGTGTTCAACCAACTTTCGCCGGAAACGATCAAACTACAGAAGGACATAAATACACAGGCATTTTGAAGTTATTTCTGTAAGCCCCACCTATTCCCATTTTGAGAATCGCTTTGGCGGCTAGCTTGCACGTGACCTGATTCCCGTGATACCCAAATAAAATGGCCGCATGATAAAACAAGATGCCGGGGGAGTGTGAAGTGTAACCTTTAGCAAAGGACAATTTAATACTGTGGATTTTATCCAAGAAATTTGCCTCTAACTGTTGGCTGAGAATGTTATTCGTTATACCAGCGTGTTGTTGCTTACTTGTAAGCTACAAGAAGCTGGGGATGGGAAAGGCTTTCCTTACATATATTTCAGGCAAAATATTTGATTTTTCCTGCTCTTTTTCAAATCAAGTCTCTAGAATGGCGAATGATGAAAGACACTAAAGGATACACAATTCCACAGAGAGCACAAAACCATGCCCTATATCAAAACCAAATGGTTGAAATTCTATTTTCTGTTTTAAACAAAAAAGGGGACTAAAAACTGTACCCTTTACCCATAAAGCTGATGTAAGGGAGTAGTCCCCCCAGCAACATTGTTTCATTGTTTCAAAAAAGCCATGTCAACAACGCTTTAACAAAATGCGTTACTGTAAAATCCTAGTTCACTTACTCTTTTTTCCAGTTGATGAAAGTCAACCTTGAGCAGTTTCTCAGCTCTTTGTGCGTCCAGACACTGAGCTTTAGCGTGATCCAGTTCCTGCTGAATCGCTTTGTCGCTCTTTTAAGAGAGGTTTGTTTACTGATTACCTGACTGGGTCATTTTCAAGGTTAAGCGTGGGTGGGACTGGGTCGGTTTTTGTCGAACTGCATTATGGGACTTATTTAAGTATACAAGGTGAGTAAATACAAAATAAGATCGACCTAAGGGAGGTTTTTGAGCCCGCAATCAAGACTGAGCAACCCCCACAAACCCTTTTTTTTTTTACTAAAAACCGCTGGACACGAAACCTCCCCTGGGTGGATGTTACATTGTCACAACCTACAAGGTGTTCCTCAGTGAACCCAGCTCAATGGTCTTATTGTCCTCGAGTTGCTTGAAGCTCAGTTGTAGAGCATGTGGACTACCCTATTCTAGGTAATTAAAGCTTCATAAAATTATGGTATTGGAAATTAACGCGACTTTAGTGGAAAACGACTTTGAAATAAAGGAAATTAACGAGGAAGAGAAGATAACATTTCAAAATGGAGAAAATTGACGCGATGCTCACAAAGAAACTAAACTTTTCGGGACAACAGAAACAAAGCCAGACCCAGTTCAAACGTCGAACTTTGTATGTACCAAACTTGATACCTATTTGGGTCGGCCCAAATCACAACAATTCGACGGTTGATTCGGGCGTCGAACTTAATTAGTCGGACTCAATTAATTTTCACAACGTACAATGGTCTACAATGTTTATCAGTGAAAATGAATTATAGTAATTTATGCATTAGTTTCGACACATGAAAAGTTCGACGTTTGAAACGAAGTCGCTCCACAGTCCAAAATCATGTGGGCCGCTCGATCTTAATTCATGGGTTGACCCAAATTAAATATGTCGGACTTAATTGCTTCAAATGTGGATCTCTTCATGTTCTTAATTGAAGGGATTAGAATCTGTACAAGAAAAGTTCGACGTTTGAATTGGGCCTTAAACGTATAATCTGAAATGGAAACTTTGTTCGTGGTACTGTCCCTAACGCACGAAGGGAGTCTAACGAAGAAATCTGGCACTTCGAGGGTTCTTGACAGTTTCAATGTTACTGACGGATCCCCACCTTGATAAAATACTCCTTTTTCCTAGGTGTCAAGAATGTCAGAAGTGTATATATCCAAAATAGTGGAAATTAAAGGAGCTGTGTCGCGAAATTTATCAAAATTCAAACAGTGGGAACTGCCACCAAATTGAGTGAATCATAAAAATAACAACTCAAAACATTAAAAGAAAGTATAAATACCACAGCAAATACAAAAGAAGGCACAGATGGACAAACTTGAAGATTAAAACGGATTGCAATTGTGGTTGTTAGCCTAACAGCTTTTCAGAGTTCATTTTTGTTGTTTTTAGCGTTTGATATAATACATGGTAGATACATTTGTTTGGCACAAAGCTGTGATTTTGTCATTTATGAGTAATTTCTCTGCTAACGTTAAGTTCAGCTGTAAATTCCATATCAAATAAGAACGCATAATTGGCACTAGATATTGACAAAATGAACCGGACAGCCGTGACACAGCCGCTTTATGATCGTGGAAATCAAAGCTGCACATTAACGGCGGGAAAATTAACGTTTCAAGAAATTAACGCGACTTTAAAATTCGTGAGGCGTTAATTTCCTATGAAAAGGCAATAACCAAAAGGTCATGGGTTCGACTCCTGTTTGGAGAATTATAAAATCTGGTAATATTATGAACTTCTGCAGTGTAGTCGGACTTGCTCTGATTCAGGCACAACATCCGGGATATTCAGGGCTAGGTGCTATGGCAACTAACCTGTCTTCCTTCGCTGAGATGACCTCTCATCTTCTCTAACTCGTGTTCTAAATCAGCGATGGTTTTAATCCTTTCCTTCAATTGCTTCTCTGTGGTTTGAAGTTTCTGAAAAGGGCAAAAAAAGAAATCAAAGAAGTAAAATAACATAATTCGTACTCTCATTCACAGGAACAGACAAGAGTCGACACTCTGTTTGAATACAGGCTTGGGTAACGATGCACAAATGATCTATCTCAATGAACTGCCTAAGCAAGCCGTTTACAAATAATCCTACGGCTAAACTTAATGCATGTAAAACCGACGGAAAAAGAAAAAGCTACTTAAGTAAACGAGCAATTAGTTACAAGGAATTACCTGCGCTAACGAGCTTGCAATACGAGCATGCATTGAAATTATTACATGCACAACTACAACGAAATAAAACTGTGATTACTGTTGGCGTTAGCTTCTTCCAGTAGCTGCTTTCATGGAAACTTGGAAGCTTTGCTTTCCGCAAAAATTCAAAGTGTGACTTTCCTAAAATATTGCGTGGCTCTGTACAGAAAATTTACATGTTTTTTTCAAGTGGCTTGACATTCATTAAACTTCAACGGACTCTGAAAACCTGTCAGCTGCTCAGATCAGAACAAACCTAGACATTTAGACAATATAGAACGAATTATGACCCCATTAAAAACAACAGAATAAGAAAAAAAAAACAGAAATTTGGCGAAAGACAAGAGCATTAACAGAAACAAGGATATTTAATTTGTGATAAAACTTAATTTTAGACAATCCAGACTTCTTTGGTATTAACTAAGAAACTACAGGGAAACATAACTATTCAGTTTATTGACATTCCTGAAAGGACATTTGTCTCGTTTTGTTTTCAAAACATGAAGATGCATCAACAACACAAAAGCTCAAAAGCCGAATCCATTACACTAAGTAAACAAGTAAACGAACTTCCTGCTGCACGCTCGCTGCACGCATTTGCAAGCGTAATACAGTCACAGCGGAAGTTTAAGAGCACACAGTTAAGTAATTTTCAAGGAGTTATAATAACTCCTCTAGTGGCGATAATTTAAGTCCTTACAGTGGAGTTATTTTTTTCGGAGTTATTTTAACTCCAAAAAGGAGTTTAAAGAACTCTTTTTCAGGAGTAAAAACCACCCCAGATTTGAAGTTAATACTGAGGAGTTAAAGAAACCCCCCAAAAAGGGTTTATCCTGTACCTTAAATTTTTACTCCATTTTTGGAGTTATAATAACTCCCTAAATATTACTGTGCACGAAAATAAAATGGCGGCTTACGAGAACGAACTGGACCGAAAGGAATGTGGGTTTATCAATAACCTTCGTGTAAAACGTGTTAACAATAACAATAAAAGGATACTTAATTGTCTTGACTTTACTTATAACATGTAACTTTGTACAAAAACATTGTCGAGTAGAGTTATGTAAGGCTTGCTATGAATTAATCCTTCATAGCGTCATAACTTTGCGAATATTTGACCAATTTCTATGAAATCCAGCCAACCAAATTATCCTGTAAATATCTGATTAATATAGGTTTAACATGTCTCTAACACTCCGTTGTGTATGTATGTAATAAAAAATATGTACTAAAAAGTTTTAAGCGTTTAAGAATAATAATAATAACCTTATTTTACTGTGCATGTATTTAGCTCAACAGTTATATTAGCTAATTGGGGACACTTTTCTAAGAATTGGCACTAATCTATTGCATGACTTTTAAATTAATGATCTTACCTAAAACCTAAAACTATATACAAATGTACAGAATTTACACAGGTCACAGCAGTTACTATTGTTATCTATCTGGCTCGAAAGGTCCACACTGCGTATATGTTTCTTGAATGCTTTGAGGCTTGTCAAGTTTCTGAGCTCACTACTGACTTTTGACCAAATAAAAGGTCCTTGGTAGCGTTTTTGAAGAGTGAATTTAATATGTTACTGCGGGCGCAATTTCAATGAGGAGAAGCGCATGATTTAGGGCCTGTTTACATGGAGGTGGGGGACCCCAGGTAGGCGTGGTAACATGTGGCGGGTCACCCCACCTATCATGTAAACGTGATCAAATTAAAATGAGAGATTATATGGACAGGCGGGTTACCTCACCTGCTTAGGGTCCCCCACCTCCATGTAAACAAGCTCTTAGAAAAATGGTCAAGTTAGTAAAATTAACTAATTCTTTAGTACATCGTTAACCATTATTCCACATAATGGAAAATGAAACACGATGGAAACTGTACCTATGTACGGGCTGTTTACTAATTATAAGACCGATTACAAGGTGTTAAACCCAGAACTCTAAAATAAAATAGGTGATGTTTCAGATGGGAAGACCTTTATAACAGATCACTCAATTCTTACACCTTTTGTTGCATAAAGCTCTTGTTCTAATTTTTGTGCCTCTTTCTCCACTTCTTTAGCGGCCTTCTGCCTTCCCAGCTGAAAATAAGAGAAAGAAAGCTTGAACGTTACATACAGTTTGTACATATTTATTAACACAGGGGCACCCAACGACTGTTTTCTTTAAAATACCTGTTCGGAAAAGCAACTATTCCCTAGAATTTTCTATCAGTCACTTGGACGACGGATACAAATTTCTAGACGACCGTTCCATTCATCAACAATTTTCGAAGCTTATCTAATAAATTCCCGACGATTTTCTGAAGATTAGTTTTCGCATTTTACTTCCCAAGTTAGGTTATTTTTCATAGAAAAAAGGAGACCCAGAATTTTCCGATTCAAAAATGTGATGGAGAGATCAATAAGAAAATGTCTCACTTTCGTAATACGTCAAATTTCATCGAAAATTTTCGGGAAAATAATATTCAAGCCCTTGTAATTTCGAAAAGACTGAAGTTTCCCTAGGATGACCGAACAGATACAAATTTTACAACGCCGCTTAGAATGCTTTTCTAGATATCTTAAAGTACTCTGGATAGCCTAAAAAGTGTTTTCAATGTATTTAGGAGCAAAACGTCGTTGGGTGCCCCTGAATAACCCTTAAGTGAAAAATACTTTACAGGATGTTAAAAGGAGATTGGGCACTTTGAACGTTGTCGTTTTTAGTGACATATAAGGGAGATTAAGCAAAGACGACGGCGACGGCAACGAGAACAGCAAAAAAGCAATAGGTTTGGATTGGCCAAACAACAACTTTGCACGTGCATCACGCTTTTTTGTACATTTCTTTGCCGTCACTGCACGACTACGACGTGAAACTTCCTGATTTCACATTTTGTGGAGGACGTGAACACGAGACAACGACCTTCTTTTTCTTTCTCTGAACTTCGATACAGTGTTTTAGAGTTCAACTCTTGGAAAATTTGTCAATATTTGACGAATTGAACGAGATGGAATAAGCGCGATAAAGTTAAAAGTCACGCGAATTCACTTTTTTAGTGATGTTTTCGTAGCCGTCGCCGTCGTAGTTGCTTAAGCTGCCTTGTAGCTTTAGTTCCAACGGTTCAATAGTGAGCTTAAGAAAGGACATTTTGAAACGATGCACGTCAACTGGAAGCAGCGTTTTTGCCTTTTGGCTAGTGGCCTCGCCCTAATTTTAGGGCAAATTGTCTCTATAAGAGTTAAAACACTTAGCAATACAAATCTGGTGGCGTCAGGGCATTAACAGGGAAACGGCCTGACTTCCGATTGACGTGCGTCGCCCAAAACGCTTCTACTGAAACTCTCTAATGTGCAGTCGACTGATTGTACAAGTGACTCTTCTGTGTTACTCTACATGCGAGCAAGCTTTTCAGTGGAGTTACACTGTTTGAAGCCACATGCAAGCGACACACGACAGGAGACACGAGAGAGTAGGTTGAAGAAAGAAACGAGGGCTTTACTTTCCTCTGCCTCACACGTGCTCGCTTCGCGCCACACAAAATAGAAAGCTTGCTCGCAGGCTGTTTTTATAAAGTTTCATATTAGACAGCTGTTGGCAGTTTTAAAGGCGTCTATTCGAACTCAAATCACCACATATCAAAACCTACGTAGCAGTCGTCGAAAGGGGTAGGGGATATAGCGCCTGCCACGCAGACTACACAGATCTTTGCATTAACTTTTATGGTTTAACCTGAGAAAGGATTTTGCCTACACTAGGAGCGTTGTGTGACGACACTAAAACGGCTGAGAGGGAGACTAGCATCCCGTGCATATCCCAGCCCCATTTTGCTTTAAAATTCCGAATCCCCGCCCTCAAATAAGGCAACTCCCGAATCCCAAGATTCAAATAAGGCAAATCCCGGATCCCAAAAAACCTATTGGGAGCCCACGATACAGCCGAACGTGTAACGCGGAAAAAGTAATCGTTTCCCGTCGTAGCCTGCGAACAAGCTCTCCATGGCCATTTGGTGGAGTCGCGAGTCCCTCGAGGCTGGCTTCGTTCCCTCCAGAAATGGAGAGCTTGCTAGTGGCCTCTCCACGTAGCTGAGGGCGCCTCTCAAAACTTCCCAACGAAGGGGGAGTGTTGAGAGAAAGCTGTACTCGCAGGCTACGATTAAAATTATCTTTGAGGTTAAGGCAACATTAGCTTTCGTGTATTATACCTAACCTTCGTCGACATGGTGGAAATTGTTGAATCCTTTTAACGTAGTTCCTTCTTACGCTTTTCAATCTCTCTCTTCGCCTGATACACTAAGGCGTCCTTCGCAGAGTTTTCTCTCTGTAACCCGTTCAGCAGTGTCGTGGACTGCATTTTTTGCTTGTTTAGCTTTTCATTTTCGTTGGATAGTTGAGCAATTCTTCGCTCCTTCTCAGCGATGTCAGTGCGCAACGATGCGATCTTGTTTGTGGTTGCGTTTGGGTCCGTTTTAACCCAAGCTGAAGCCTTAGGCTGTGAACATTAACCAAAAATATCCAACTTCCATAAGCTTCGACGGTAAAACTCTATTTAAAATAGAACGTCTTCCACACATTGTCTTTATTTTATTTACGCGCGTTCGGACGATAAAAATTACGCGACAGTGGAAATCCACCCTAACAACCCTGATGTCGACGGTGCGCTCGTTTTATCCGCTTTCTCTCCATCAGTGATCCGTTTTACGCGTATTAAAGCTACTCAACGTTTGAGGTATATTTTAGGGGTGGTGGCACTCCTGGAGGACTGTGACGTCACCAACAATGGTCGTCATCTTGCCCGCCATCTTGGATTTTACCAAGAATTAGAAATTCGGTTAAAACCGCGAGAAATGTTACTTTTTGTGCGTTACAAGATTTTAGCCAAGCGATTTACTTTTATTGTGGAATTTGAGGTCACAGCTGGGAATCGTGCTCAGGACCTCCCGCACAGAGGTCGCGTACTAACCAACTGTGCTAATCCTTCCTATTTCATTGAAAAAAAAGCCTTGAAAAATTCTCCCCTTAAATTTACTGCAGTAAGCCTACTTTCTGTGTAGTTTTTCATGGTAACTAAAGTAAAATTCCGGTTGCCAGCGCTTGAAGCACATGAAGCAACACGCAGATTGAAAATATTCTGCTTGTAGTCATTCCCTGTTTCATCACACTCCGACTATAATCAATACTCTTCTACCGTGCTTTTGTCATCCCTCAATGAGAACAAGTACGATGTTTATTAATCATAATAACAACTATAACCTTGCTTACGGCCGGCTAGTTAAAACACCCTCAAAACCCTTTTCATAATTGTAGAAGCAAAGCTCATATAATCAGGATTCAACAACGTTCCATAGGTAAAGGCCTTATCCAAACTGTTACCTTTTATTACACCATTTTTGACAAAAAAGGTAGTCCTTTTCGTATACCTTGCATTAACAAATGGTACCCCTATCTCATACCTACTATCAGTTAGTCTTCTTGCGTAGCGTTTAATAAATTAAATTGATACGGCAGTAAGATGCGTCGGCTCGAAATACTCAAGTTAAAGCCCCTTCTGAACACCTATAAAAGAGACGATTTCCCTACCCTTTCAAATACTTCAACTCACGAAATCCTTACTCTGTACATATACCCGAAGCCTGAAAAAGGTACACCTTTTGGGCGGGGCCTCCTCGTATAGGCACCATGGAGAGTATCTCCACTGGCAATATTTAGGACAAACCTGTGCCTGCAATTGGTCCTTTAAAGTAGCAACTTCATTGTTTTTGGCGTGCAGTTGATTCTGGTACATCGCTAGTTTCTGCGCTGCTGCCTTCTAGTTTTCTTCCTTCTCTTGTACAATCACTTGCAACTGCGATACTTGCTCACGAAGCTGATGAATTATGCTTGCATTAGAAGACGCTGAATCCTCTCCTCCACCTCTGATAATAGCAAAAATAGAAAGCATCACATAATGGTCGTGAAATGATTTCAAACAGCTTTTTGATTGTTTAAAGTGATCAAAAGCGGCTTTGCAATCGCTTAGCAATCACAAAGGCGACAGTAGCAAAGAGTTACCAATAAGAAGAATTTCCGCATCCTTTCAAACATTGAATTGTCACCGGATTTTTCCAAATTGTTCAAATATGTCAAATGCAGGTGACTTTACCAAGAGTAGAATTCCTTAACGAATGTTCAGCTTACGGGTTAACACCCCATTAAACGTTGCATTAGAGAATGTCACGTTGTTGTCATGCAGTAAGCCGTGGGCGGCTAAAAACGTACCAAAACCTTTGATAAACCTGACGAGTTGTTGTTTTTGGTTCTTTTCGCTGCGTTTTCTGGGAGAGGCAGTTTTACTTCATTTTGCCAATATTGCAAGTTACGCGTACTAATGCGCTATGAAACTTGACGTTAGCAAAGAAATTACTTATAAATGACAAACCTACAACTTCTTGTCAAACAACAATGCATTCTAAGCAGTATATTAAACGCTGCAAACAACTTTGAAAAAACTGTAAAGCTAATAAGTTTTCAAAACCCAGAATTGCAATCCGTGTCAATCTTCTTAAACTTTGTCCATCCGAGCCTTCTTTTACATTTGCCTTGTTACTTGTATCTTCTTTTAATGTTTTGAGGGGTTGTGTTTAATGTTTCACTCCATTTGGTAGCATTTCTTACTGTTTGAATTTTCATAAATTTTCTGGCACAGCTCCTCATTGGTTCCTTCAAACCCCCGTTAACTAAGGATTAATATCAGAGTGGCTCACGCTTTATTTTATCCCTAAAGAAGGCCATACTCGATCCAACACGGTCTGACGGAGTTTTAGATTTTTCACACAGATATTTCTTTGCGCACAAACCTCAGCGACATCTATACGAGAATGACTAATGTCATTCCATCTTCAGTAACCTACGTTAAACCAAAATCCGCATTTCTATCCTTAAGCGAGACGACAACTACTCCCGTTATTTTCATTTGGGAGTCCTATGCAGCACTTCTACGCGTAATTTCATGACTGAGAAATTTCATGTTGCTTTGTTAGTGACGTCAGAATTAACCATTTTTCTCCGAATCATGGCTCAAATCAAGAGAGAATAATTCTCGAATCTAGCGACCGTACACAGGTAGTAGTCTGTGTGGTAGGAATAGTGTCTTCTGTTATAATAGAAACCGCGTTTCAATGGAAACTAAAGGACTCTAAAAGGCAATTTCTAGTCAGTTTATCGTCTTGACTAGAACGACAAACCAGAATTCGAATTGGAAACAAAAGATGTGCCGTTAAGGTATGCGTCACTGCCTGTCAAATGCGGATACCAATTCGACATAAGCAGCGTTGGCTGGTTTTGGTCTTTTTTATTGCCAAGTTGAATCAGTTGTCAGTTACTTCACTGACTGCATGCAAAGAACCACTTTCAACCCGACAAGATTACACGACCATGGTTTCTGGTGTACATTATCAACAAATTTGTAAAGGTTATTCAGAACAAATTGCAATTAAATCTTTATTAAAAACCGCAAAAGGGCTTGTTTTTCATTAAAGGAAAACCTTCATCATGAAGGCGGATCACTCACTGTCTAGCCTGTCCTAGGCTCTCAGATCACTAGACTATCAGATGGCAGGGATGACGCGTAAGTGAAAGGCGCGCGAAAATATAAACGCATAATTGGAAAACTTTTTTTTTTCAGTTTTATTTTCGTGTTCGCTCTTTCTCACGGACCCGACCATCTCGGAGCCTGGAACAAGCTAACCTCTGTCTTAAGTGGACATTAACAAGGGCAAATGTACCTGAAACTGCCATTTGACTGCAGAGCTCCTTTCAGATCAACAACCTCATCTCTCAGAGCTGCAATGACGCCATCTTTACGGTGACACTCTGCTTCGTATGAAGCTAGTCGGCTGAGTTCATCACCCATGCGTAACAGACGCTCCTCCTGGAAAATATAAAAATAAAAACAAAAACAAAACCAACTTTGACACAAGATAGTCAAGATAAGGATAAGATTTGGTAAGTTGTGACACAAAAATAATTTCCAAGGGTATTTGGTCCGAAAAGTAGGCAGACAAAGTTTATTCAATTGTTTTTACATTAAAAATTGAGAACCCTATACGATGCAAAAAGTGATCCTTGCTGAACCCTTGTCTTGAAAAATATTCAGCATGCATTGCGGCTTCCATAATGCGCCAAGCTGAAGCAACATTACTAACAATATTCATGGTCCTAACTCGACACTATCACCATGACCAGCAGTATGCAGTCTATGGAAAAGACTTTTGTGAGACAATTTTAAACGAAGCTTAAATTTTACACAAAGCAATCAATGACAAAGACTTTTGTGAGACAATTTTAAACGATAAATGAGCTTACCATGCAGCATAATATTTCTATGGCATCCACGCCCTCCCCAAAAACCATTCCAAATACCTCATAGCCCTACACAAGGACTTGGCTTCCGGGACGGGAAGGTACTGAACAAATGTTTATACAAGGAGGCTCTACTCCGAGGTCAAACCCCTTACCTTTTTATGTACCATTTTTTATGAAAAAGTTACCCCTTTCGTATACCTGGTACCGCTTTCGCATACCTTGTTTAGACGTTTGCATCCCTTTTAACTGCACTGTCTTTTGAATAGGTATCAATCACAACAATAGAACGTTTTCTCGACTTTATAAAACCATAAAATTCATCTGTTAGATCTTTTGGGCCCATTCACAGACCCAAATGAAAGATTACCCTACCCTTTTATACACTTCAACAAGTGAAATCCCTACCCTTTTATATACCTGAAGCCTGAAAAACACACCCCTTTTGCGCTGAGCCTCCCCGCATAGGGAGTACCCCCGCCCCCCCGGGCTTGGCTCCCCAGCGTACATACCATCAACCCTCCACTAAAAGAAGGTTTTGAGAAAACAAATTTCACTGCAGCTCAAAGAAGCTTACCAGATCTTGAATGCTTTGCTCCCCTGTTATCTGCACTGGACCATTAATCCATCCACCTGTAAATTCAGGAGACAATTCACATGAAAATCTCAGCATTATTAGCAGGGGGGACAGGAGGGGTTGCTAAACTTCCTACCTCCCATACCTTGCATTTCTGGCTCCCGCCCCTTTTCCCTTGCCTTCCTTCCCCGGTGGGCTATTCCTGGGAATTCTTGGTGGGGATGTACCGCCTGGTTCTCAAAATCCTGACCCTATTTCAGGCAAAAAAATAATTTCATTATCCGCACCGGATTTCAGACCTAAAATTACTTACATAACATTTGTTTAAAATCCATTTCAAATTTGCATATCATCTTGCTTTCTTGTTCACGTGGAATTAAAATGACAAACACATTTATACACCCCCCTAGTTCCCTTGAAAACCATTGCTGGTTCCAGACCAAAATGTGCAAAGCCTATACCTTTTTCAGACTGAAACGGCCCAATAACCCTACCCTTTGAGGCAGTACATACATATACGGCTTCTAAAAGGGAGTACCATCCCCGGGCTTCCTCCCTTTAGACCTTTTTCAATTGCAAAATATTACACGCAAGCTCTGACTTCAAGCACTTTTAGAACTCCCACCGCTCATATCCCTCCTGCAGCCTATACTTCTTGGCTCCCTACGCCCCCCCCCCCCCCCACTCACATCCCTCCTGCTGCCTATCCTTCTGAGCTCCCTAATCCCCCCCCAACTCATATCCCTCCTGCTGCCTATCCTTCTGAGCTCCCTAATCCCCCCCCTCACTCACATCCCTCCTGCTGCCTATCCTTCTGGGCTCCCTAACCCCCCCCAACTCATATCCCTCCTGCTGCCTATCCTTCTGAGCTCCCTAATCCCCCCCCAACTCATATCCCTCCTGCTGCCTATCCCTCTGGGCTCCCTAACCCCCGTCCTCTCCCGCCTATGAATGCTTTAGAGGAAAGTATCACAGATTTTTCAGTGCCCTTAATGTTAGCATACAATTTTAAAGAAACATAAGAAGTTTGATTTCAATCTCTGGTGACTACTACTACTACTACTACTCCTACTACTGCATACTTGTAATTGTCATTATTCTGTGCTATGTTTTTTTGTTAAAATTCTCACATTCATATGGTTAAGTCAGTGTAGTAAAAGCTACCAAAAAATTGCTGCAAGGATTTCATTTTAAAAATGGTCGTAAATAAAACCATGAAAACCCACTGCAAATAAAGCAAATAAGCAACCAAATAAACAAATCTTTGTAACTTTAACTCTAGCAGAACTGCAGACTGGCCAGACTAGTCCAGTCATATTCAGAAATTCACTTTTAATCAGGGATGTCCAACTTGATAAGTCTATTCCTAAATAGTATACAGGGCAGTGTACCGTTTTTGGTGAACATTCTTCTGAAAACCCCATTTCCTCTCATTTCTTTTCTTTTGGACTAATCACCTTAAACTTCTTGCTAATGGAAATGTAATATTCTTCTTTGGTTGCCCAACTTCACTCAAACATTTTTTTGCATTTTACTACTGTCGCCTGTATTTTGCACTATCATATAATATTGTATATTATAGTTATAGGGGGTGATCATTCAATCCCTTCTTCTATGGAAACCAACAAGTCGCCACGTTCATTCCCAGATATGATCTCAAGGAACTCCAGAATTGACAGGGAGGACCTTGCGAACACAATGATGGACAGAATGCATGGAATAAGATCATTATTCACAGCATCCCAACTGAAAAGGCCAGATGATAATAATGATGATAATCATGATGATAATGTTGATGATGATGATAGTTACCTCTAGCAACAGGAGGACCCGGTATCCTTTTTCTGCCGGTAGAGCTGGGTCGCGTCCTGGTAGCACCAGCACTTGTTGGGCGAGATCTCAGAGGAGGGTGTGGCATAACATTAGCCTGAAAAACAACCACACTACAATAAGCAAATCCTGTCACAGAGCTAATAAGATTTGTGGGAGAACCTAGTTTAGTGGACTTATGGAGAATATTGGTCTGGTAACCAGAAGGTCATAGTTCTACTCCTATTGGGAGCACTCAGATTTTTTTTCAGAGCTGCCTGTGTCACTGAGTGAATAAACACCTTTCTTGTATTATTTGATACAGGTCAAAATTAAATTCAGGTTAAAATTTTTCAAGCTAGGTTGGTTCTCAATTTTTTTGTCTCCAGGCTCTAATGCATTAATATTATTAGGGTTAGGAGAAAAGGAAAACTAGTCTGAGAATCAACCTTTTACCTGAATTTAATTTTGACCTGTTCCATATATACCAGGCCTTGAATTCGCCATCACATTTCTATCACATATCAATATTCTAGTCCAAGCAGCATGCAGTATGTTTGTCACATGAACCCAGCTTAGTAACCTTAGCTCCCGTGAGTCTCATGTAGTTTAGTGTTAGAGAATCTCAACTAGTAACCACAAGGTCATAGGTTCCACTCCTAATGGGAGTACTGGGTTTCTTCTTTTGAGCTGCAGCTGTGTCACCAACTGAATAATCTACCTCCGTTTCTTTAAATTTCAATTTCACCAAAAATCTTCACTTGCCTGTCAAGCAAGTTGAGAACAGAATATACACTAGATTGATTGCAAAATCTTCCACCCGCAAATTATCAGACATGACTTTCTTTGCACGCTGGCATTCATAACAACTTAATAACCTTTGGGTCAGATGGGCCTCTTATTTCTGATACTGGGCCACCAGTCCGAGGCAAACTGTCTGGTTCAGTGCTTGTATACAGTGGTACACCATCAGTACTCACTGATGTCACAGGGTTGATATAAGGAAGGGAGGTGACTTCACCTGACTGTGATGTTGCCATCGGTGATGACAGAACACGGAGTCTGTATGATTCCTATGGCTTAGACAGACCCAAGGATGGGTAATGAAGTGTTGAAGATGAATCAACAAGAAATTCAAAACCTGCATTGCCTGTTTAAATGTCACATGTTAAGGAAGTTCTGTAATCAAATACATTAGGTATGCATTGTTAATTCATTTAACTATATCGAGCAAAATATCAAATATCATCAACTGAAAAGATACAACTCACTTTGACCCTGACTGACTATGACTTAAGGTTGTCGGTTGTCGAAATGTCAGTCACTGTCAACAACAGTCATATTGGGTCATTAATTAGGACTACACTCACCAGACACTTTCTTTTACTGTTGTTGTCATTTTTAAAAGGATACCAAATCCAAACCTTATTACATCAACAGAGGTGAAGTCTCACAGCTGCATTCAGTACACGACAATCATTTATATAAGTACCATTTTGCTGAGTTTAGATCTTGAACCACAAAACAACCCTCTGCCTCACTGTATTCTATAACAGCATGCTGCCGCTCCACGTTAGAACACTATGATAAAAAATAAAGGAAAAAGGTAAACTACACTGTAAATTTCATTGCCTTCCATACATGCAACTGGGCACCTGGATTAGTTACAATCAGTTGTAAATTACATAATTATTATTTATTAATAAATTATAAAAACTAAGAGTGACCAACAACAATCTTTTACCAACAAAATTAATGCATTATCAAGAGAAGGTTATGATAATTAGTAAAATGAACACTTTAAAGAGAAATGCTTTGATCCTTTATCAAATTCTCTCAACTAACTCTTTAACAAAATGTATGGAGATCAGTCTAGAGAATTTGTGTTCGAAAATAATTTTGAGCTTCAAAGGCCCTAAGTTACAAAACAGTATAAAAATTGGTGCCAAACGAGTATATCGTAGGGGTGCAATTTTACCTGGTTTGCAATGTTCTGTGTTCCATTGAAGTTTCCAATGTCACCATTCCAATCTTCAAAAACAAAAAGTGAACTAGACTCAAGGGGCCCATGGTCAGACACGTTTTTCTTCAAGTGTAGCAGCATATGATCGATGGTTCATCAACACATATCTTGGGCCTATGGAGAAAAAATGAAAAGGTACAAAATAATTAATTCCAAGAAAGGAGAATTCTGACACCATATATATAGCTCCTAAAGAATTCTGAGCTCCAGGTGAGAATAGAACTCATGACCCTCTGAGTTCTAGTTTGGATGCTCTAACCCCTGAGCTACTGGATCGGAGGCTTTATGGCAAGCAGAGTCGAAATTTAATTCTAACAAAACCAGTCATAGAGGACAAGGTACATAGTAGAAATTATTTTTATCACGAAACCTTTGTTATGTTAATCATTATAAGTATAGTACTCACTCAGGCTATAACACGAATCTATTTTTTATGACATTTCTCTATTTCTGATTGGCTTAAAGCAAATTATAATATTATTCAACTCGCCTTTTGTATAATTTAGGGATTAGTGCAGATTAGTGGTGTTATCTGCTAATCTATGAATAAAACTTAATACCCAATCATTAGTGTCTACTCATGATAGTAGAAACTGAAACCAAAGGTAAAAAGTCTCTAATTTCATGTCATGAAGTTACTAACCATAGTATGCATCAAGCGTCTCAACAAAGTGCATCAGAAACTTTCCAGCTGTTTCAAGTTGTTCAGGAGAAATTGATCTGCCAGACAACAAGAAAATTCCACCAACCAGTAAAGCATATAATGTTGATAATATTCCTCACTGAGAACACGTTTCATGCAGGGGACGGAATAGTAAAATAACCAGTTGCGGTACTCTGTTGCTGCAACAATAATTATTGAAAATGAAAATATTATTGTTTATTTCAAAGTTAAGACATTTCAACTCTAGCTAAAAGACTTACAGTTTTTTTCTTTACAGCCACAAAAAATGCAACCTTTTTTCATGTGTTGTTAAATTCTATGTTTGTTCTCAATATAAATAAAAATAGTAATAATAATAATATTAATCAAGCAGATCTATAAATTTTAACAGTATGATAATAATTTTTACCTTTCCAAAATTTAAGGTGATGTTAAACACTTTTAAGGATTCTACTAATTACACCACGGGGCTTGATCTCCAACAGAAGTTTGTCAACTTTTCAACACTGTTACCACAGTACCACCTCTTTGAATTGAACCATGTGATGATCGAAATAATGCTACACCATCTGTATTGACCTTCACTGAGAGGTTATATTTCTCTGAAAGAAAACCACCTGGTCCACATTTGTTTTGATAAAGGGCGCCATCATAGACATCTTCAATGTTGTTTTCACCCCTTTTTACCCGTTGACATCAGTGTTGCAGGCTATTTACAAATTCTGGGTCTGAAAGAAAAAGCAAGGACCATGGCCAAAATTAGAGAAATTATGTATGAAAATTAATACATGTTAGTGTATATAAATGCAGGGTTCATACAGAGTCTTGAATTCTTGAAAAAGTCTTAAAATTTGCCCAGCAAATTATCCCACAGAAAAGGGTGAGGATCATATGGTATTGCTATGGGGCACACCATACCATTCCCAAGCAAAAAGCTATGGAGAATGTATGGACCTTTAATACGAAATATGTATTCATCCCATAGCAATAGACAACAGAGTGAAAGAGAGAGACATCTATGGGTTTGATATGTAGGGCTGTAGCCCATATCAAGTCCACATAATAAAAATACATGGACCATAGCTTTTCCCATATCACTTCCAGACTTGGGCCATATATGTCCCATACCATTTAGCTCAGGTCAATATGTTTAGACAATAAACTTTACAAGTCATGTACATTGTACATGTAAGTGACATATAAAGATTAAAAAACTACGCATAGCTAGACTAGCTTACCATTATTTGTCATGAGGACTGAAGTAATTTATGAGTCTTTGATCAACATGGCTGACTAGAGCTTCTTTTCCAGGATAAGGCAAAACTTGACCTTTAACACAGACATCTATGTTTGCCGATGCCTCTTTAAAAAAAAGAAACATGTAGAAAAGTAAGTAATTTACAATGGATGTTTCTGAAACAAAGACCTTTTACCTGAGGCCATTTGGACTAAAAAGAAAACCCATAGACCAGAACAAAGACCCAGTGGACTAAACCAAAGACCGTCTCAAACATGTACTACCATCCACCCCTCCATGATCTGTAATGGCTTTCCCCAGGGATTGGAAAGGTATTTTTGGGATCTCAGATTTGACCAAAGTTCGGGGCATGATTCGGAAAAATGCAAAATATCCTGACAGGAAAAGGGATAAGACTGCTGCTACCTGGGAAGCATGATCCACCAAATCTGGGCATCAGGGAAGTAGGATTATTTGAATGTCTGTCGGGAAATCTTAGGTTTTAGCAGCAAATGTGAATCAACCAGGTGTGCGTTCAGTGGTGTCTCCTATCAAAGCAAGAGCTCTATACAGTGTAAATAAAAATTGACCCAGGCTGTTCAGTAATAATTACAAACAGACAAGCAGACTAAAGCCTCACTTTTACAACTGGATGCCAGGAATGAGCTTGTGGTCCTAGCATACTAGTGATTGCTCAAGCTTTTACATCTATCGTTAATCTCAAAATTATTTGATCAGATAAACTTATGGGAAACAGTACAATGATCTCAGCTTTGTTCCCTTAAATCAGACGAGTCTTCTAGCCCCAGAGAATAGCGTGTTCAGGCGTTCAAATACTGGAAGAGGTGCAAAGAAAAGTGAGCAGGAAAAAACATCCAGGGGATGGGAGTAGGGAGATGGAGAAAAAACCCTCCTCTCTTCCTCTTCATTTCTTCCACTTTTTTCCTTCCATTCCATCATACTGAGGTATAATTCAAAATATCTACATCATACATTTACAGGGTTTTGCAGCAATTAGACTTTCAACTATAAATGTACTAGGGAAACAAAAAATGGGATTCAAGAAAGCAATCTTATGATAAAAAGTGTGGGATGAAAATGTGAAAATGGAGTGGGAATACAGGAGCAGAATCCCCCATTCCAGACCCTGTTTCCCCTTAGGCCAACGGTCATCCATTGTGTCATTTTATTAATGACAAACATAGACTGCAAAATAGTTGTATTTTTCTCAATAAAAATAGTTTTCTTTGCACAAAGCATGCACAAAGCATGCAAGCCATCTCTCTCACATCTCTCCCCAGTCTTGCATTCTATTCATTCACAATGTTTACTAACCTAAAAACCAACATATTAATTTTTTTGGCCCCTATCTTTCTCTTCTTCTGTTTCAGCATAAAGAAGCAAAAGCTGGAACAAACTCGTTCACATTTTACTTTTTACACCTACATACAATGTTAAATTTTTACGACTGCCAAAAGCCTTGAACATAGCATTGTGCATGTGCCCAAAATAAGGCACTATGACATTACAGTCTAACCTCTCCTTATGGACACCAACACCACGGCAAAACGCACTGCGCATGAGTACAAAAGTTAACATCCGGTCAGCTTTTTTTTTCTGGTCAAGTATATAAACCAATTGCGTAAGCATAACATCAAGTTTAAAAGCAAAAAGGGAGAAACAGACAAAAAAGGGGGCGAAAAAAATCACTCCATTCGAAAGCTTACCTTATTATGGGAAATTAACGCTCCATGAAATTAACGCAAATCGTTAAAATTCCCGTTAATTTAAGTTGCGTTAATTTTGTTGAGCGTTAATTTCCGCGACGTTAATTAAGTGCAGCGTTAATTTCCGTGCTCTTAATTTCCAGTATTTTAACCCCAATTTTGGAACCTGTCCAGACACAAGTTCTTGACACCTAAAAAACATTAACTACAAGCTTTCTTTCTTTTATTTCGAGTTCATCTTCTTCGTTGTCGCTGTCAGAAGTGATGTCAGCTCACTTTTGTTCAGTTTTGAATTTTTTTGCATCCAGTGTTGAAATAAATTTGTTCCAGTTGTCACCACCAACTGTGTCTTAATCGCGTTAATTTCCTTCATTATGAAATTCTGCCTCCTCTTTCGCATTAATTTTCTTTCTTCGAAAGTCGTTTTCCATTAAATTTGCGTTAATTTAAGTCGCATTAATTTCCAATACCTTAATTTCATGGAGCGTTAATTTCCTATAATAAGGTATATATTTTTCTAGTGTCAAACTTTTGCACCACATGGTTATCTGTTTGCACCAACGGTGAAAATGATGTTTGAAGTTTGCAGGTTGCGAGCGCTCAACAAGACGAATTTGTTTTTACTGGCTTTCTTGCATGCTACTGGTTTGGCATAAGTTAATTTGGGAGAAGGTGATAACTACGAAAAGAATAACAATACTTATGAAAGAAACCAAAATAAAGACATCATCATCATCACAACACCAGGAAATAAAATTTTAACCCGTTCAATAATTTTTTTTATTATCAGAGAAAACAAGAACTCAAAACAAAGGATGGGCGGGATTTAATAACAACTTCGACTTTGATGACTGCGGTCACGAACAACCAGAGCTTTCAGTGCCGGGAAACTAAACATGCCTATAAATGACTTTCATTCAAGAAAATGCCTATAGATTCAATTCTTTTACATGGTTGTTCTTTGGTTGAAGACTTCAGTAATTTCAGACTGTGCGGCTCAGCTGCATCTCATGTAAACACGAAACTTCCAGCTGCTAAATACATGACATGAAAATTTCAAAAAAAATAAAATAAATAGAGTTGTTAACTTGCTGCCAACCTCAACAGTATAATTAAGCTTATTAATTTTTTTCATGGCAATCAACTCTGAAGAGTTTCGTTTCAAAACACGGTAAAACTCACTGGTAAATAAAACTACAAAGCGATTGTCTGTTGTTGTTTTCCAAATCAAGCTCAAATCGGCTTTAAGACATGAAGACTGAGAAAATGAAGAACTGAAAATTAGAACTACAATACACAAGCTTGCAATGATAACTTTTTATGCCTTAGTTTCAGCCAGGTTAAGTGAAAAATAACAGTCAAAAACTTTGTTTTCGTGAATGAAAATCAGTTTACCTGACGCTCTAGCCAAAATTAAACACTGAGTTATTATCAACTTACCTTTTCTGAATCTAATCGACTAATTGTTTGAGTGATCTGTGCCTGGTTATCCATAAAAGCAATTTCAATAACTACAAAATAGTCAAAAACACGAGCAGCATGAAGCAAAACAACTGAACCACAAGCTGCACACAAAATGAATCTGAGCACATGTGGGAGACTTTGATCTGACTGGAAAGTGTGACTGAAAAAGAGACCGGAAATGTTCAAACTGGCGCATGTGTAGATGTTTTGCTGCGGTGTTATGGACACCTCTCTATTACGGACAGTTTGTTTGATCCAAGAAATGCCAATTAATATCATGCATTATTCCCTGCCTTTATAATATGGACACCTCTGTAAAGCGGACAATTGGTCCTGTCCCTTTGGTGTCCGTATTAAAGAGGTTTGACTGTATTATTCTCTTCTGTACTAAGTTTCTAGTTGTATTTAAATCTCTACTCACTTGCTAATGATTCTGTGATTCCATTAAAACAGGATACCATGATAAGTGGTGCTGAATAGTTCAATAGATGTTGCTTACTCACTGCTTTTTATTCCTGTCAAATAAAGTAGGAAAATTAATAAACAAGGATACAGTGATAGTAACAGCAGGGCACATAGCAGGTTTTGGACTGTTGTCGGTCATGTTGACCAGCCAAACAAATTTAAGCATGGTCATGGCTCATTAATTTTTGTGACGGGTCAAAACAATGGGTAATTGTGAAGAACAACTACCCTACACCGACAGATGACTGACAGTTACCTGACACATTACTGACATACTATAAGCGACACTTTTTGTATTGAAGGTCAGACCATATTAATTTTTCTGGTACATGTATGCTAAAAAACTCTTTGCATTGCAAAATGGGGACAAATATTGAAAGAAACATTTAACAGTTTTTGAATCCAGGTACACAGCTGGGGCCCAAAACAAGGATTTCAGCGCTGTTTCACAGATGGACTTAACCAGAGGTTAGTTTCATCTGTGACGAAGGTAACAACCACTACATAAGTAACTAAACTGTGCACAAAAGGTTTATAGGGCGAGGACCTGGTTCCTTGAAAGATGGATAAGTTAAACCCAGGATAAAGCAAAATTTTAATTAAAGTTTTCTTGTCTAACAAAACGCAACTCAAGCCTACAAAATAGTGTTGAGCCTTCACTCCAAGATATGGTAACGATAAGACAAAAATTAATGTTACTCTAAGCAATACACGGGAAGGTTAATACAAAAACACAACAAAATTTCAATCCTGGATTAGCACTAATCGGCCTTTCAGGAACCGGGCCCAGGATTTCATTGGGTGTTCCAACCCAGACTTTGCCAACATCAGAGAACGTTTACTATTATTTTACCACTAATATTAATCATAAAAAAAGTTGACAGGCTGCAAAGAAAGCCAGTTTTATAGCCTGCCATTTGGGCAAGCTGTAGCTAGTATGTACTAGCCCACAAGTCATTTTAACTAGCCCCAAAACCCTTTTGATTAGCAGGATTGATTACAATCCTTCTGTAATTTGAATTTCCCAAAAAACAGCACTTGCCCATCGGGCAAGTTAAAGGGACGCGATCACGGTTATGTGCATGCGCGCTGTTTGTCTATTCAGAATAAATTTGTCGGGTCAACACTAAATTCGAAATCGCCATTACCGGTACAATCATTGAAAATCCTTCATTTTATTCGGACATCCGTCGCTTTGGCTGGTCTAGTTATACTTCGGTAGTGGTGATTAACCTGTGGCTGTGTTGTTTGACTGGTTATGTTTTAAGAAGACACAAAAACTAATGTTTTGATCATGGAGGTTTAGAAGAGCATCGTGGCTGTCCGGCAACAGGAAGTTCTCAAGAGTCTTTGGAGATAGAGAAGCTTAGCTGATCGATCTGGTATAGTTCTAGGGGTAGTGTGTGGCTTACGAAAAGAATACACGACACTTGGAAAGTGGTTAAAGGCATGAGTGCGTTCAACTTTGATTTGATTTTTGACTCCGACCTGTAGTTATACCACAACAGGCCGCGCGATCTGCACTGATCTGGTACACTTGAAATGTTCCTTGTATCTTTGCTTTACGATCGTATATGTTTAAGAATTGATGTTTTTAAAATAAATTAATGCCTGAATATTCTGTTTATAATCTAGTTTCTTTATGTGTTCTACTCGATAACATTGTTTTGTGGAACACTGACCCGATGCAACGCGAATGTATTAATTTTGTTCATTTGCTGATAAGCAATTAAATTTATGCTCAATTAAGGATAATCTTTATACTCATACATTGTGTGTTTTTGTCACCGGTCAGGCGCTATTTGTAGGTATTTCTGGGTTTATATAAGGCGAACTGAGGGAACAGTAATCAGGTATTTGTTTACAAATTTTGTTTGCCGATCGGTGACTGCTTTGTTAGCATGGGTACGACCTCGTAAAAATACACATTGGTAAATGTTTGTTTCAAAGCAGCACAGGGCTGTAAATCTTTTTCTTATTGGCCGCAACATATAATCTGAGGAGTAGCATAGAATAAACTTGAATTATGGGGATAAATAAAATCAAACCAAATGCCCAGAAATACTCTCGCGTCGCGAACAATTAATTTGAATTTTGTAAATTTACTTTCGTGCATCTAACTCGCTTCTAATTGGTTTAAAAACAATCAGCTACTGTCAGAACTCACACATGCGCATTATCGTGAACCAGTCCCTTTAAGAACAAACACCACTAGCCCGATAGCAAAATCAACTAGCCCCAGGCCATTGGACACGACCTTCTGACTTTGCACGCTGAGTTGACTAAAACTGGGTTTTTCTAGTTACACTGTACCATAACTGCTGGTTGAATATGCTTTTGAAACAGTAGAAGCATAAAAAAAATCGAAACCCCTTCTACAGATTAATTTTTAGCTACCTTCAGATTTAGATTTTTCACTCTTCTGGATGACCGGATGGGACTTTTTTCAAGCCCTGCTCCTACTCTTTAAAAACAACCATGCTTTCACACCAAGAGGAAAACATTGCCTTTGAGGATACCTCTGGGGTCAACATTAAATTCTTCTGTACACACACAACACACAGAACCTTGGCTTGATGGACGATGTCTTTATCACCAAAGTCACCATGACCTGTATGTATAATTATCACATAATCAGCACATTTTCTCAAAATTAACATACACACTGTAGCTAACCTTGACAATAATAATCCAAGGGCTCAGCATAGTACTCAAGTTTTGTCTTTAAAAAATTTAAAAGTGTTAGAAGCTTGGAGTACGATTTTCACCTCTGGTGAACTTACTGCATGCAATGTAAATCAATTTTTTCAATTTACATCAAAGACAAGGTCACTGGTTCATGCATCTAGCCATCTCTCTTGGCAGCTGAGAACAATCACCAGTGACTAATGCAAAATTAATGCAACCTATGATTTTCATCATGGTATTTAGAGACGTGAAAAATGATGTAATTTGTTTTGTGTTAAATTCTCCACCTCAGTAAGAACTACAGTAAGTTGTCAAACCCCTGCATGACCCATTGATGTCCCCAGGGTTTGCCAGAGGGAGACATGTTGACGTTGATACATAATGTAAACCCAGTGGTTATTTGTACGGGATCCATACACCATACTTCCTAATCATACGGGATTCTTTCTACAGAAGTATATTTGTGATTATATTTTATGAGTTAAGTTCATACCATTTTCACTAGTAATGTATTCTACCCCCCATTGAAATGCTGCTCAACAAAATGTTCATAAAAGAAGTCTGTTCAATTTAAAAAAAAAAAAAAAAAATTAGAGTAACCGGAGTGGGATTCAAACTCAGAGTATGGGTCTGCAGTCTCTACTGTACTACATAAACCAATATCTAGAGCACCGTGGGGGGGGGATACTCAACAAATTTTTTAGCCGGGGAGGCTCCGCTTTAAGGTCCAACCCCTTACCCTTTTATATACCACTCTTCACAATAAAGGTGCCTCTTTCATATACCTTCTATTGACAAATGGTACCTCTTTCACATACCTTGTTTAGAACTTTGCATCCCTTTTAACAGCTGTAAATCCACTGTTATTTAAATAGGAATCAATCACAAAAACAGAACATTTTCTCGACTTTTATCTGTTAGCCCTTTGGGCCCTTTCACAGACCCAAATGACAGATACTTAAGTGTAATCCCTACCCTTTCATATACCTGAAGCCTGAAAAAGGTTCCCCTTTGGGGCAGAGCTTCCCTTCGCTGCTGATGTAAGTTTGATTTGAAGTTACATAACAACAACCCCAACCCTAAATAGAAGCCTACTATTTCAAGTCAGTGCTTAGCCCTAATCTGACTCTTGTCAGGGCAAATTGCCATTCAGTATTAAAAGTAAATGGCATG